>NC_053419.1:20370000-20487500 GCF_016859285.1 Xiphias gladius | reverse complement strand
ACAGTAATGTTCCATTTTTAGTGTCAGAGAGGTGATTACACTCATTTCTGAGGTCATGAGCTGTGGTATTGTGAATAATTGGATTGCATTCATGTATGGTGCAATGGGTTGTGTCCTTACTGTGCCTCGGTATGTAAATCCCTTCTGTGGTGCAAAACCAGGACATAAATACAGGATTTCGATGTCTCAAAGCAGCTTGTCATGTACTACTATTCAAGGTCCGTCAGCCATACATTTTCAGCCCCATGAGTTCTATCAGAAAAAGGTCAACGTAAAAGCAACAGGGGATAATGTCAAAACTACCCATCAGTATCTAAAATTGCACAGCATTCTTTACGGCTGGAGGTGCTCACTGTCTATCCCTACTAGCAATATTTTCATAATATCAGCAGTATTTTTTTTTTTTATAATACTGCTAGCACTGGTGTTATATACTAGCAATATTTTTTACAAAACTTGGCAGATGAACACTTTTTATTCAGGTCTTATAGAATTTCATGTTTTAATTTAAATTATATTAATGAAACATTTAAGGGCACATGATGTGTTTTTGTTTCAAGTATAATGGTAATATTACATAATAATGTGAATGCTGCATAGCTGTACAAGGACCTCTGAGCGTTCTACTGATCTACACTATATACACTTGACAAATTGTCTTAATGTACACTAGATGGCAGTTATTTTCCTTAAATAAAGTTTGACTACCTTTGCTCTGTATGGGGTGAATTTGCAGAATATACTGATGCAATTTTACTAAATTATATTCTGTATCTGATGTCTGTTTTCTAAATAAAAGCCAATTTTTAGACATCCTTTTTTTTAATCAAATACAAATAAAAATTTGTTTCAGATTAGAAGAAATTAATAAAAAAAATAGCACTAAAATACACAGAAGAGGCATTAAAAAGCTAATACATTTAAATATACAAATGTACATGCTGTCAAGTAATTCAGTTATGTTCTTCTTCCTGAGACCCACCCAAAAAACAAATAAAAAAAAACAAAAAACAAGAGCCAGTTTGCTATTGTACAGTGTTTTGCATTGTCACAGCTGGTTAACATACAAATTAAGAATTTTGAGGCATAAAAATAAGGAACTGATGGGAAAAAGCTGCCACCTCCTTCAGTCAAACTAGTGATTTACCAATGTGACAAATGCATTTTCACTTTCACAAGCACTTTCACTATTCAAAGTGCTTGTGAAAGTGAAAACTTTTTCAGTATAGTAAATTCAGCTCCACTTCATTACAACTGACAGCAAAAAACAAAACAAAAAAATAGCCTTTTAGTTATAAATTAACCTTTACAGAGATAACTTCACACAACAAAAATTGAATAAAAGTTAAGCCACTGGCAAGTTCCTCCTCTCACTCCACCTCTATATGGCTTTTATCCCTCTTCCACTTCTGTAAATATATCACTAAGGAAGTACTGAGACACACTGGTGGGCTCCTCCTCTATAGAGCTGCTCTCCACACAGTCACTTTGCTGGGAAGCTGAAACCTACAACAAAGAAAACAAAGGATCAGCTTTAATCAATTCCTCGTGGGTGTGTAAAAATTCCACTGTATTAAGATGAAATAAGAATCTCTGTAGCCCTCCTTACCTCAGCTGTACACTGAGAAGTGCTAGCAGTTGGGTCTGAACATAGTCGGTTTAGTTCAGTGGTCTGTCCAATATCCACCTCTGTTAGTGTAGGTGAAGCGGTAGAGGATGCTGAGTGGGTTTCCTCTGGCAGCTTTGTCGGACTGGGTGTGGGAACGACATTGTGTGATGTTGAAGCTACAGGTGTTGGGGTAGAGTGTTTTCTCATTGTGTGTGTGGTTTTGACCTTAGGGCCCGTGGGAGCTGCTTTGCCAGGTGAAAGATCACTTGAAGGGGCAGTGCTGTTCGTGTCAGAGAGGAAAGAAAGGAAATCTTTGAGTTTTCTGTCAGAAACTGGAAAATAAATTTTGATCATTTTTTAATCAGCCATGCTGAATTATCATGTTGGTTATTTTTTGTCTAGCGCCATCATGAAGTCAAATTTTATTTTGTCCACTACTGTGAACCAAATTCCAGCAAAACCAATGACATTCCCATCAGCCTCTACTGTACTTGAGCTAGTTGGCAAGGTGTTATCATGCTAAACCACTAAACTAAGATGGCAAACATCACCTGCTAAACATCAGCATCTTACGATTGTCATTGTGAGCATTTAAGTACAGCCTGACAAAGCGGCTAGCATGGCTCAAGGTCGGTTTTGTTTAGAAATGGATAGATAGCAACATGATTCAAGATTTGAACAAAATGGGGGAAAAGCACAGACCCTTTTATTATTATTTTTTAATCGCTTTTCCTCACCTATTCTCAATGCTTGTCCCCTTAGTCGTTGTAGTCTGAGTTTCTACTACTGAGCTGCTATCCTCAGGGCCCTTCCCACCTGCCGGAATCTCCTTTTCAATGTTTACAAGATCACCACTTCTTTCCTGTGGCTCAGCGACGACCTCATCGCCCACTTTTGTTGATGCATCAGAGGCTTCTCGCTGCATGGAAGACCCAGGAAGTTCGGAGTCCTGGTTGGTGTTTGTAGAAAGAGCCTTGCTGGCTTGTTTCTTCCTTGTAGTATTGGGCTTAACCTGCAGTTTGGCTGTTTCATAGAGAGACGGGTAGATGATGAAATAGATGTGTCCAGTTTATTGAAAGTTCATGTGAGTTTGTGTGAGTTTGTGTGTTTATCCTTTACATACTTCTTCTTCCAGTTCCTGTTAGTCTCTTCTTTGTAGGGGGGACTTCAGTCTCATCATTAATCTCTACAGTCTCAGGTAATTTGGGCGGCTGAACTGTAGTACTCTCTGTTCCAAAAACACACAAAATCAGAATTAACTATCAGTAATACGACATGAACTACTAGTTTAATGACAAATAATGTAATGACTCTACCATGTGGATCCACTGGATTCTCCATGATCAAATCCTGGTGTGGGATAAAAAGAGAAAATGCGTGACCAATACAGATGTTTGCTCACACTGCTAATATAAGTGGTTCCTTGCAACTTCACTTACTATATGTGCAGCTGTGTCTGGCCCAGTATCTTTTACACTGATTAGGCCCATTTCACCACTCTCCTCTGTGGACACGGGCACAGGGACATTAGAGAGAGACCCATCTCTCGTTGCTGCCAAACTCTCTCCGGGAACACCGCTGAGGGGTTAAGAAGGTTGCAGAATCAGACACCAAACCAAATAGGCTCCATGCCTGCCTTGATGACCAGTTGATTAAGGCAGGCACAAACCTCTGTTGCTGTGTTGATTCATCTGCCACACGATGATAAGGGAGGGGTCCAGCTGCACTGTCCATCACCTCCCCTGATGAAGAGACTGGGATCTCAGTCAGTGAGAGGATGAAAAACGGTTCATCTGGATCTGAAGGCACCTGCGCCGACAGCACTGAGAGGGAGGATGAGGGAGATTTTCACCAAAGCCATGGTGTATACAGTATACTGTGCATAATTCACAGTACAAATCTGTACATCTGATGTGTTTGACTTACTGTCTGGAAATATTGTGAGACTTGGATGACTTTGTGTCCCCTCTGTATTTAATGTTGATGTGTTCTAGGATTAAAGGAATCAGAGAAAAACACTTCAGGATCAATTCTTAAATGTAGTAAGGGCTTCTTGTGTTAATCAGTGTAATGACAATAATTCAGTGCAATGACAATAATGCTTTCATACAACTGAACTTCACAGTTCAGTTGTATGAAAGCATTATTGTAGGCTCGCTCAATCACTTTTTTTTCTTTTTTCAATTAAATCCAAATTTCTATATTTTCAGATTAGATGAGGTTATGCTACCATCTTTTCACATAACCACTGTCAACTGCAGAGGTACCCTCTAGACTATAAGTATCCCTGGTTGGGAATCAGTGCTATAAAATATAAAATTGGTGGTTTGGTGACACGTGACCAAGAAATATTGTTACATATCTGGTAAAGGCCAACATGAACAAGATTAGGGGAATTTCAATACAAAAACACACTGCAATCATACATGTAATGCTCACAAGATATGTGTCCCCCTGCACATGCTGATTAATATCTTACCTGAGAAGAATTGTCCGGTACTTGTGTCACACAACTCAAAGAGGATCCAGCATCATCTGGAGGGGAGTCGTGTTGACTCAGTTGTTCAATAATATGTGACAAGCAGCCCATCAACGACCCAGCATCATCTGAGGGGGACTCTTGGTTACTTTGTGGTTCAATAGCTTCCTCTACTGGTGCCTGAATGTCAGGCTGGCTTTTAGACACAGGTTTGTAGGAAACTGAAGCATCCACACCTTCTGAGCTAGTACCAGAATCTGGGAAAAATAAGAACCATTACTGGCAGTAATCCTGAAAATCTTCTCAGCGTTCTTTGGGATTAGGTAACTTTTATTTTAGGGTGTCAAACCTGCTTCTGCTTTTGTTGTGTTCTGGACTTGTTGGGGTTGTGGAGGTTGACTGCTGCATCCCAGGTTGGGTTTGGGTTTAATAAGCCTGCCTCTGTGAGTTTGAAGGGCTTTATTTGAAGACTCAAAGGAGTCAGTCAGCTCTGACTGTGTTTCATCCGTGCTTTAAGTGGGGAAATACACAGTTACAAGATAAACTTTTGTAAATGTAAGGTTGTGAAAAAAGAGGATGTACTCTGTCAATTACCATTTTGAGGACATGTTGACACAGAATCAGGAAAATATGACTCATGTCTTACCTTTGTGCATATTGAGAGTTGTCATTTGATATTTGATTAGTTTCCCTGGTCTCTGAACATCGTTGGGTTATATCTTGACTTTGTACTTCTGAGTCACTTTCTGGCCATGGCTGATGGCTGCTTTGTTTTGGATCTGGTATTAAGTAGGGACTAGCAGCCAATACATAATTTAGTTTTGACTCTGTGGAGCCATCTTCTGAATACTGAACATCTGAAGCCGCAGTTGCGTCATCTGGAGGTTGGGTATTTGACTCTGTAACTCCTGTGGACATATCCAGCTTGCAATCCCCTTGTGAAGCAGGTCCAACGTCTACCCTGTCATTGGTTGACATTTTGTCTCCTGTGGATTCCCTCTCAAATGTGAATTTCTCACTGCTTTTATTTTCAGGAACTGAGTCTGTCAACACAGACTGATTCTCAGCAACCCAAGATGTTGCTATGACAATACCATCAGAAGACGTACCCTTATCATTTGTGCTGTCTAGTGTCTTTTCTGACTCTGCAGGTGCAGATTTTGTTGAGATGAGTTCTGTATTTAATGTACAGTGTGTCAAGCGCTTGCAGTCATTCTCTGCAAGTTTCAGTTCTGTTTGTGAATTGTCCGCAGGTTGTTGTTCTGAGGTTACATTTGAAGAGGTGTCCATATAGTGTTGTTCTGAGGGTTTACTAATATTCTTTGGCTGCAGTTTTGTCTCTGTAGTTCTGGTGGATGATCCTAAATTTGGTTTGACCTTGGGGAAGTGTCGTCGTCTTTGGGGTACATTTGGTTCTGAACTCTCTGAGCTTGAGTTGGGTTCAACATCTGTCTTTTGTTCCATAGTTGAGGATGATTCCTCTGTGGGTTTATGAGTAGTGCATAATTCCAATGATGGTACTGAAACTGAAGCATTACAAGTACTTTGACTTGGTTTTACAGGAACAGTGATACTACAAATTGGCTGTGCTTCTACCTCTGCTAATGTATTGTCAGAAGATCCAGGCTTTGAAATTGGGCTGGAGGGTCTCTCCACAAGCTGCATGTGCGTAACAGGGTCTTTCATGGTTTGAGGTTTAGACCGTGCAGTTCTTGATATCTGTGCTAGGTTTGGTTTGGGTTTGACTTTTTGTAATCGCCCTCTCCTAGTTTGGCAAGCAGATGCGACACTCTCATCTTTACATATGATAGGTAAATCTTCTACGGGTGTAACACATGTAGCAGGATGTTCACTGCTCTCTTGGACTGGGGGTGAGTCTTGTCCAACTTTTAATTCTGTGACAGCTGAGCCGGATGTCACCAGGTTATTACTACTCTCTGTTGTACCATCTTGAATTGTCCCTTTTTTATCTGTGGACTCAGATGTTGATCCTGTATCTTTGATACTGGGTTCAAAAGGGGCTTCAGAAATGCTCTGGTTTTCTGAGCCACTCTGATCTGATGTTCCAGCACCAGAGCATACCTGACCAACAAGTCCAACATCTGTCCTTTTCTCCTCAGTTTTAGACAGATCTTTTGCAGGTGTAAGAGTACAGCCTAATTGTAATGATGGTATCAAAACTGAAGCAGGACCAGTGCTTTTACTTGGTTTTTCAGGAGAAGTGCCACAAGTTGCTTCTGGTTCATCCTCTACTATTGTTTTTTCATGGATGTTGGAGATTGGAGTTGGGCTGGAGTCTTTCTCTAAAGAGTCTTTTGTGGTTTGAGGTTTAGACCGTGCAGTTCTTGACATCAGTGCAAGGTTTGGTTTGGGTTTGACTTTTTGTAATCGCCCTCTCCTAGTCTGGCAAGCAGATGCACCACTCTCATCTTTACATATGATAGCTAATTCTTCTACGGGTGTAACACATGTAGCAGGATGTTCACTGCTCTCTTGGACTGGGGGTGAGTCTTGTCCAACTTTTAATTTTGTGACAGCTGAGCCGGATGTCACCAGGTTATTACTACTCTCTGTTGTACCATCATGAATTGTCCCTTTTTTATCTGTGGACTCAGATGTTGATCCTGTGTCTCTGATACTGGGTTCAAAAGGGGCTTCAGAAACGCTCTGGTTTTCTGAGCCACTCTGATCTGATGTTCCAGCACCAGAGCATACCTGACCAACAAGTCCAACATCTGTCCTTTTCTCCTCAGTTTTAGACAGATATTTTATGGATGTAAGAGTACAGCCTAATTGTAATGATGGTATCAAAACTGAAGCAGGACCAGTGCTTTTACTTGGTTTTTCAGGAGAAGTGCCACAAGTTGCTTCTGGTTCATCCTCTACTATTGTTTTTTCATGGACATTGGAGATTGGAGTTTGGCTGGATTCTTTCTCTACAGTGTCTTTTGTAGTTTGATGCGTTGACCAAGCAGTTCTTGATGTCTGTGGTATGTTTGGTTTGGGTTTAACTTTTTGCAATCTACTCCTTTTAAACTGGCAAGTAGACTGTGTTACTTCACTCTCTTTCTGGCTGACAGGTAAATCTTCTAAAGGTGTGACAAAAGCAACAGAATGTTGACTGTCTTCTTGGACTGTAACACAATCTGTGTTTGACTCGTGTTCAACTTGTGACTCGGCGACTGATGTGTCAGATGTCGCTGAATTATTAAAGCAACTCGTAATCCGTTTTTCATTTGAGGACTCAGATGTTGACGTTGTGTCCCTGCTGGCTTGTTCCCGACTGGGTTCAAACTGGGCATCAGAAAAGCAGTGACTCGCAGTGTTTTCTGAGGCACTCTGATCTGATTTTGCTGCACCTGATTCTACCTCATCGACAGACCTCTCCTGACTGACAGGAAACTCTTTTGTAAGTTTGACTTCATCACAGGAAACGTCATCTATTAACAATGGTGGAGAATATTCTGTTATCTTAGGGGTTGTTTCTTCAGAAACGGATAGTGATTCAGTGACCTGAAGGTTGGCAGCATCTGCGTTGTTCTCTTCAGCTGTCTGTTCTGTTGATGTGTCAGTTTGGGATTTGGGCTGTGCAGTCCTTGAGGCTCGGCCTAGGTTAGGTTTAGGTTTCACCTTGGATAAGCGTCCTCTCTTGGGCTGTGCAGAATTTTTCTTTGAGCCCTCTGGACTTGACTGTAATTGAAGGCTAGGGTCCATATCAGAAATAGTCTTCTGCTCACCACACATCTGATCACTAGTTTCAATAATGGGAACAGCACCATTGTCTGTTGTGCTGTTTTGTGGCTCTACAGTAGCGATAGTCTCTGATGTTTCTGTGACTCCATGACCAGAAATGAGAGGAGTGGTACCGTTTTCCTCTTGTGCAGCAGGCTTTGATGCAGTTTCTTCGTCTAGTTCTTGTCTGGTTTCTTTCACACTTACTGATGTTGTCCCTGCAATTTAACACAATGGCACATTTCAATTTTACTGCAATTTATTCTAAAACAAATGAAATCCAATTCCAATATTAGGAGTCTTGTAGCTTCGGTGTCTCTAACCTGTTGTGTGATCTTGTGTAGCTATTTGGTTCTGTGCTGACTGAGGGAGATGAGTCAGGTTGCCAATGGTCAACAGGGTTTGGGCAGCCTCATTGTAGCTCTCATCCTCAGATACTGAAACAAAACCATGTTTACTTGAATGAAATGAAAATATCTAAAAATATGAGTTATCAACTGGCAGCTACTCAGAATTCCTCTTCGACATACCTTCTGTGTGTTCTGAAGAAAGGAAGTCTATAACATCCTGCAAGGGAAATAAATATATTGTAGGTAACATTTAAGGCTCCCCATATAAGACAGGCTTGTTGTGAAAAGATGTGATGCACTGTATATGGAAAACATGTATTACAGTAGCCCCAGTTACATTTCACTGTCATTTTCTTCGTTTTTAATCAGACAATCGATTACATGTGGACAGAAAAATGTTGCCATGAGTTCATCCAGCTCAGCAAAATATGAACTTCCAAGGCTGCATGCATCATTGTTGAAACTCAAATTTTGCTTTTCTTCATTAAAAGTGTGCTAAAACTAAACTGAGCTGCCAAGTCACGACATGATTGTGGGATCCAACCACAAACAAAATATATGCACTAAAATTGTAAAGAGGGAGTATTATTTTCTTGTAAGAAAGTAAGACTGAATTTTATCAATGGAGACAAACTGTATGGATCAGATCTTTAAGATTAGTTCTCAGATATCATTAAAATGTTAAGTGTAACTGGGGATAATGATTTAATTTCACTGGTACTACATTTTGGACATAGGACACTTACGACCAGCAGGTCCAACTGATGTTCGCATGGTTCAACTGTGCCCGTCTCATTTTGTGCCTGCTCACAAGAGGCATCAGGGCAAAGGGCATCTTGGGAGATGCCCAACACATCAGGCATATTGGCCAAGATATCAAGCTAAGGGTGGAATGGGTGGGTTCAGAGTGGAGGGTGTGAATTATGGAACGTAAAACCATGCACAAAGAAAAACTAATGCAAAAAAAAAAAAAAGAAAAAAAATGCATGTTATAAAAAATATATTAAAAAAATAATAACATTTATGGATGCTGTGTATCTGTGCAAGACATGATTGGAAACTGTTTCTCATACCTCCTCCATAGTCTCTTCTACCTCTGAAATCACAGGATGTGGAGAACGCAGACTGGCAGGCACAAACACAGGGGCACTGCTGTCCTTACTGGGGCTACCTGAAGGGTGCTCCTCCTCCTCTATCTCTTCGTGGTCCTGCTGCTTTTCATCCTCCTCATCACTGTATTCTGATTGAGATGCCCTGAGGGTGACTAGTTTGGGCTTTTTGGACTCTTGGGTTGATTGTTGCTTTGATGATCTTCCCCTCTTCGCTGCGTATTTGGGTTTAGGCTTGGCAGCAGAAGCAGTGGACCCTACTGGTGAGGTGGGAGTGGTCTCAGATGCAGAGGTTTGTGCATCTTCTTTGGCAGGGTAAGTCAAAGGCTTGGTGGGTTTGGGCACTCTCCCATACCTACAAAACACACACTGATCTGAACATATCTTCATATCCTATTATATCGTATTTTCTATTGTATCTATTATAAGTAGTTTCTTTGGGAATTGGGAATGGGAACGTATCTGGTTACAATGTTAGAATGGGTGTCTTTCAATGAAGACATTAAAATATTTTGTACCTGGTAGGTCTTGGAGGTTGAACGGTGGCATCTTCTTCTTCAGAGGTATCGTCAGCATTGGCTGACTTCCACTTATTAGCTTGCCTTAAAGGTGATGAATCTTTGTTTACCTAAAAGGTTACCATAGCTTTTAGTAAGGTAAAGAAACAAAGTGCAAAAAAGATCTGATGACTCTGAATTGAAACTGAAGTAATAACCTGCTCTTTAGAGGCTCCATCAGTCACACTCTCGTCCCCTTTATCTGACGCAGTATCTTCGGCCTTTGTGGAGGGTGGTGGAGGCTTTTTACCCCACTTGCGGCCCAAAGGAAGTAGTGGTTTTGGTGCTCTGCCTCGTGAGAGTTTAGCCGGCTTGACTGCAGTGTCTTTGGATGCATTCACATTCTCAGTCTTTTCAGACCTGATTATTGGGCCAAAACGGTATTTTAATTTCAATTTAGGATGCATAAAAATGCTTTATTTAAAACAACATTTTAAAAGTTTCATTACGTTTCTGAACTTGTATGATCTTCAGGAAGTGCAGCCCCAGAGTCTTCAGGTATGCACACCTCATCTGAGCATAAAAGCAAAACAAATTAAACTGCAGTCAGCAATCAACAGGGGCCAAGCACACATGGACAAACAGGAATAACTTAAGTCAAAACAACTTTCTGGGGCCACACACCCCCTTTTTAATCAGATTTTGAATTTTAAATATTGCTTTTCCCAGGGCCTTGTATTTACTTTGCTGGAAATTTTGTTAAACCGGTTAAGCAAAACAAAATGGCAGCTCCCATGGATCTACATACATACATCATTTAAATTTACCAAGTTTTCTGACAAATCAAGACCATTTTCATGAAATAACTGAATGCTCCTGTACCTTGATCATTACTGTCTTCAGCTGTTTTGCTTTTCTTATCATTTGGTTCCTCATTCAAGGCAGCCTTTCTATTCTTTCTTTTGCGTGGTTTCTTAGGCTTAGAAACAGGGGCTTCTCCATCATTCTCTTTCTCTCCCTCCTCCTCATCCTCCAATTCAGGAACTTGATTATCATCTTCCTCATCTTCCTCCTCCACATCGCTCAGTTTCCTTGCAGCTTTTTTGCCTGTGGTGCGAATGAGAACACAAGGATTGCTGAATCAAGACAAACTCGGGGAGATCTGTATTGCAGAAAGACATCAAGTTATGCAGAAATAATACACAACTCACAGAGTATTAAACGTGATAAAAACATGGCAAGATAATTACCCTTTGCCTTTCTCTTGAGCTTCCTGGGGGAGTTCTTCTCAGCGAGTGACTTGAGTTTCTTCCTGTTTTTCTGAACCTCCAGAATTTTCTCTAGCAGCTTAGAAAAATACTCTATGTCCAGCTTTCGCCTCTCTCCTACAAAACAATCGGCAGTAAATATTGCATCAAAATACACAGGGAATATTAATAATTTATTGTCATATTTAACCAGCTGAACAAAGTTCTACTGAATACTTACTGAAAGCTTTATCAATCCTCCAGGCATTCTCTCGCTCTTCTTTTTTGAATTTGTTCTGGAAGTTTAAGTCAATGCAATTATCACCAACATTTTGGTCTATTAATTGAAGCAGCAAGTTGCTTCTTCGTTATCATATGCTAGAAATAAATGTACATATATAGCCATCACTGACCTTTATCTCTGATCGAGCTCTGTGAGGAAAAAGTTGACAAATCATGGAGAAGTCTGTCCCCACCATACTAATGGCCAGGAAGAACATGTCTGTCTCTGATGAAAACCAACAAATAATCGACAAATTAAAAACAAATATGAACAAGGCATCAGAGCAAAATGTGTGTTATAAAGATATTGTAATTCAGGATCTATATCTAATATCTATGTCAGCTCAACCTTCACTGGACCAGGGTTTCGAATAGGTTCCTTTCCTGAAGCTTGAGTAAGTCGTAGTGGACCCACGCTCAAAGATGGGGTCTCGATCCTGTGCTGGGTTTGGTCCTTTTGCTCGCTGGACTTCCACCGTCAAGCTGAGACGCAAGTTGAAAGGATATTATTAAACTATCTACTGGTTCCATCATCTCCAATATCACAAAAATGAAGCAATTTTTATAGTGAGAGGAAAAATCAGATCTATGGAGGACGGTTTGGATGCATTTGGAGACATTTTTTAGTCAGTATGTATCAAAATATTGAAAAACTCAAGTGTGTACAACCTTTTACTTAAAATAACCAAGCGAAGGGGAGTAGATGAACCTGAAAGAGTGATTTTTGTGGGCCTATAAACGTCCACTGACCTCTCTTCATCGATGATCAGTGAGCCATCCTCTGCTACTTTGACCTGGGGAACCATGAGCGCTTCCTCCTGCTCTTCCTCTGCTACCTCCTCTTCCTCCTCCTCCCTCGGACTTGCCATTTTAGGGAGGACTTCAGGTTCCTGTGCTCTCTCTGGAGACCTGCAAGGATTACATCGCAAACATGAGGCAGAACGAAGGGGTTTGGTGTACCAAGCTCCCTTTACTGGCTGTTGATAGAGATACTGATTAAAAATGTAGTGCATTATCCAGACTATTCCATCATTCAGTCTCATTTATTTTGTTACGATAAACAGTAGTGTTACGGCTAGACATTTAAGGCCAATGCTCTCTATATCAGATGTGGACTAACTGAATACAACTTTAAATTTTTTTTTGAAAATCCAGTACCAGTAACAGTAAATATGTTATTAGGGTTTTTATCAATACTCCATGGCAAAGGATAACATTTGTGTTGATAACTGTAATATTTATCTTCAATACCAATTAGCTCTTTGCTGATGCCAGGTGAAAATTTCAATGACAGATAAATGTGTAGACCGCACATTGAGCCGTCTTTCTGCTTTATTCCTTTAAAGCATTACTCATTTTTGGGCTGTTAAGCGATTGAAAAGGTTTAGTTTTGTGTCCAAATCTCTTTTCAACATCAAACAATAAATAAACACTAAGAAAACTAAAACATAAAACTAAAAATCATATGAACCTTTTCAGTACTTAAGTATGGATATAAATAGGGAAAATAAGAATGAAGCTAATATTGTATATACATTTTGTTGCCAACTATTTACAATATCAATAAAACTTTAAAGGAAAGAGATTTTAAAATTATGATCGGATAAACTTACTCCTCTCTTTCCGGCGAAGGAGGGACCACAGTCTCATTCTCCTGAGCTGAGTCTTCTAAACTAGATCTGGAAAAATTGCAAATTATAGTCATATGAGACAAGGAACCATGAAAAAACAAAAAAAACCCACTCTTATCAAAGAAGACCCAGGATAATCAATGGAAAACATTATTCATGGAGGTAAGGATTAAATCTTACACAAGCTTGACCAAATTGCTGAAGAGACACTTACGTCATGGGGTTAGACATTGGGAGATAACGGATAAGGTCCCTCATGGTCATTTTGGCAGGATCTAAAGTATATTCCTTTGCACGTGCCTTAGCTTTCCTGAGTTTCTGCAACATCGAATTAAACCAATACTTTAATTTAATGGATGAAAATATATCTAACGCTACATATCTAATCAATATGTTACTAAACTTAGAGAGCATTGAGAGTGAGGATAAGTGTGCTTACAGAATAATCTGAACTCACCTTTTCTTTGTGCCTCTCCTGCCTGAGCAACTCTCTGAGCTTTTGGGCCTTTGCCAGCCTCTGTAAGTCGGATGGGTCATTCAGGAGTCTACTCAAGGAGAACGCCGATGGTGACAGTGAAAGTCCACTCTTAGATGAAACTAGAGTCTTGGCCTTCTCTGATACTTCAACAGCTTCTTTGTCTGGTAGAGAGGGGGGGACTTTATTCGGTAGTCTGGGAGGAACTTCTTTAACCTGACTGCCTGCCTTGCTTTCTAAGTGTCTGTCGCTGTCTGTTGGCAGATCAGTTTGTTCCGGTGATTCCTCAGCTAGAGGGACAGCTGAAGGTCCTGAAGAGTCAGACGAGATGGGGGTGGGTTTAGGTTGCACTTTGGGCTGCTTGCTCTCTTCTGAAGGCCTTCGTCGCCTTGGGGACTGGAGTCCTTTAGGGGCTGCTGTAGTCGCAGTTTGGCTGGATGCTGTTGGGTTGTCAAGGTCTGGGCCGGGGCCTTCAACAGGAATTTCAGGGGCTGTCTTGACAGGGGACTTTGGCGTCCGAGCAAGGGTGGAGGGGCGCCCTGGGGCCACTTTGGGCTTGACAGAAAACCGCTTCCTTCTCTGGACTGCAGCCGCGGAACCCGTACCTTCCCCATTTTGGTCATTGCCGTCCCTAAACAGCAGTAAGAATAGTTGTTTCTGTCATACAAAACATAAGTAGTATTTTAGAAGCCATGTAATGTTTGTTACTCACCCTGGGGCTATAGGTGTCTCTGATGGAGTCACAACAGACTTGGTATCTGCCACAGCAGTAGGAGTGCTGCTCTCACTGATGTCTCTGGGGGTCTCACTGGCCTCCTGACTTGCTGCAGGGGCTTCCTGAGGTGTTGCTGCTGTTCTCCCTGCCGTACCGACATTGGGCCGAATACTAAACCTTGACCGGCGAAACATGTTGACCTGAAAACACACAGGAAGTCGAGGCTGCATCAATATTGCCACAGTAAAACCTGACAACCGGCTGAAAGTAAAACATTACTAAAGAAAGTTACTCGGCGATTGTGAACCTGAGCTGCAGTGGAAAACAGCAGGGGTATGACCTACGAGCTTTACATAGAACGACTATGTACAAAGACACATGGACAGTCATTACTCCGTCAACAGATTTAACATTGTTCTTCAATTGAAATCTTTGGAGAAAATTCGATTTTTTTCCTTTCATTTCTGTCAAAATGTTTCAGTGTATTGAGTGTCTGCTTACAGTAGCATAAATTGTGGTTTAATGTTATATGCTTTCCAGCACCACAGCTGAGCAGGGTATCATCCTTTTTGTCAGACGACCCAACCTGTAGCTTAGTCTGTTTTTATTTTAGATGAGAAAACTATCAAGTGATTACTGTAAAATATATAAGGTTTGGTGTCTTAAATAAAAACAAAGTTTGCAGTTAATAAAGTACAGCAAAAGCAATGTCCTGAAGTGCAGTCACGGTTATCAATTGGCCTTGTATGAATTGTAGGATGTCAATTGTAGTGCAATGCCAGACTCTTGACTACATCATATACACTCACAGTAATACAGCATTTTCTAATGACAGAATGAACGTTTTCAAAAGTCCCTCTTAATCCTCGTCATTTCAAATATTGACATCTGCGGAAATTTGCACATTTTTTTTATGGTTACTATTTGTATAATCTAAAGGAAATGACAAAAACAGTCGCTGCTTGGATTTTATGCCCTGAATACTTTTTATTTATCAATTAACTTCATGCAAAGTGCAGTGAACAGAAAAGGCCTGAATCAAGTCATTATTTGGCGTAATCACCTTTTGCCTTTAAAACAGCACCGGTTCTCCTCGGTGCAACTTGTGCACAGTTTTTCAAGGTTTATCTACAGGTAGGTTGTTCCGAGCACGTTGGAGAACTCGCCACAGTTTTTGTGTGGATTTATGCGGCCTCGGCGTCTTCTCTCTCCTCATGCGATTCCCAGACTGACCCCAGGACGCTGAGATCAGGGTTCTGCGGAGGGCCGGACCCATTTGCTGCAGGGCTCCTTGTTCCTCATGACTCGTGTGTGTGTGTGTGTGTGTGTGTGTGTGTGTTCAGACTCGTTGTCCTGCTGCAGAATGAAACTGGGACCGACCAGACGCCTCCCTGACGGTTCTGCGTGATGGATGAGGATCTAAACATCCCAGGCACAGCGGCGCTCTTCCTAATTCGATACGGATATTTTCAGCTCTGCATGCATGTGGAGATTTTGAGGACAGATTTCGGGAGTACAGAGAGATTAGCTACGTTAGGTCCCCGTAAAAAATGCGGTAAACCGTGGGGTTTGCTAGCGCAGCACGGTAACGCGCGGTTCCGCAAGCCTCAGCTACTCGTTTGACTGACAGGACCGGTGACGTTGACAGCCGAGAAGCCGAAGTCTGGCCGCGCGGAAAACGACAAGCAAATATCGCCAGGAGTCGAAAGGAGCTCACGCACATTATTCAAGCGAGCGCTTGGACGTGGAAAAACGCCCCGTTGTGCACTGAGCAAGTCGCAAAGTACACAAAGCTTGGCACGAAACTCGCATGACGGGACTTCGGGGTACGCGAGTCCCCCGGAGCTGGACCGTCCCGTTGTTAAACCGAGGCAGCTACGCCTGTCATTTTATGACGTCCACGTTATTTTCCAGACAACAACGTACCTGTTGAAGAGTGTGTCGTTTGCCGGCAGAAGTAAGCTTTCATTTATCGACGAGGAATGGCAAATAGCGGACTCCATGTACACACTAGCCCGCCATGTTTTTTTTTTTTTGTTTTTTCACGCGTTATTATCGCGAGGGAAAGGGCGCATGGGAAATGTAGTCCGGTTGCTGCGACGCGCTAGATGAGGCAAGATCGCGCCGTCAGTGGGCGAAGACTGCCCCCCCCCAGGGAAGCTGAGCTTTGCGTTGGAACTGTTTGAAGGCTTTCAAGATACTGTCTGTCATATTCAGTTGTGGAAAAAATCTCGACATATTGTATTTGAGCAAACGTAAAAAAAAACAAAACATCAGTGTAAAAATACTCCCTTAAATTAAATGTCCTGCTTTCATAATTTAATGTAAGTAGAAGTGAAGAAGTACCAGCAGCAGCATTTACTTTGTTAACACTGATACATCAACATGCGGGCATGCGAATCAGTTTTGATTGGTTAGTTTTACTGATAATCAGTCACATTTTATAAGCAGTATGTTTTGTATGTAAAATGTTCACCTTCAAAGTGCACAGTAATTAAAGTCAGATATCGATCCTAGTGGGGTAAAAAGTACAACATTGCTCTCTGAAATATAGTAGAAGGATAAAGTAGAAGAAAATGGAAATAGGCAAGTACACGTTCCTCAAAAATGTATGTAAGTACGCCATTGTCAATATTGTTATACTATACTGTTATATTTTTTAGTTTATTTACTTTATATCATTAACACATAAATCAAGGACTGTAGTTTTTTCATTTCCTTTTTTAAACAAACTCACACATGCATGTTTTTGTATGGGATTGTATGACCAAGTAGGCTACTGTTCAAGTGCTACTACTAGATACTTGCATTTTTCCTTTTTATTCTCTTTTATAATTATACTTCACCCCATTTCAGAGGCAAATATTGCACTTTTTGCCACACAACTTTTATCTGACAGATATAGTTACTTTTTAGATTAAAACTGTACATACAAAATCAGCGATGAGCTTATTATATATGATGACTTGCTACAAATTAAAATACCCAATTGTATATAGAATATTTCAAATTAGCTGCACTTCAACAAACTACAAAAGTGACTGGTGGTTGCACCTACCATAAATTCATCACTAGTACTTCATCTGTACTCATTTTAATGATATATATATATATCAATAATATACTGAGAAGGGCCATTCTCTCACATAATGAGTACTTCTATCTTTGATATTATAAGTACATTTTGCTGATAATACTTAATGTGCTTTTACTTAAATAAAATTTACACTGTATGAAATTTACTTGTAATCGAGCATTTTACACTGTGGTATTGCTACTTTTACTTAAGTAAAGAATATGAAAGTGTGAATGTTTCTTCCACCACTGATATCCAGTCTTTTTCTTTGGCTTTACACTCTAATTTGTGCCTATTGAGAACCTTTTTTTTTTTTTTTTTTTTAAAACATAGTTCAATAATATAACTTTGGCAATCTGGAGTGGTTTCAACTGGGGTTCAATTGGTTTTCCATATAAGATCATTCTATATGATTTTTCTTGTTGACATCAGAGAGACGTAATCTAAGCTGTTGAGCTGCCCCGAAAAGATCAGTTAAGTTAAGTATGAGTCAGATTTTTTTTCCCGTCGTCTCTTTTCACCATGTTCACCACTGTTGCAATTGTTGACCCATGTAATGTCATATCTGTACTCTGTGTCCAAAATTGTATTACATAAAATAAATAGACATACCCTAGAGAAACATTTTTGAGAGTACTTCCAGAACATAACATGACACCATATGTTTCTGGGCATGTAGCCTGAACTCTGAGCCGTGCATTTCTTGAATCATACAGTATATCCGCCTGACCGATGTAGCTCCGACAGATTGCAAACTGCTGATTCACTAACTCAACCCTGAAAAAGGCAATGGACTTGTCAACACCTGGCAGCTTTATTATTGAATGATTTTATTTCTTTAATACACGCAGCATCAGCAGTGAAGCGCTTTGGACATGCCCTCTCTCACACATCACGTTTCTTTCTTCAGCAGATCATGACATAACATTTACTTCTTAGATCAGTGGTCTTCAGAAATGAGGGAACTACTGATTGGACAGAAAAAAAAAAAGAAAAAAAAACACCATCAGAGTCGGAGGCGTAAAAGAAGGGTGGATCAGGGACAAGAGTTAGCAGAGTTCAAGATGTTTTCAATTGTCTTGCACGTGTAGAAGATTGTCCAAAAGATGTTATTTGATATGAAGGTCTCCATTTGCTCGATTTACTCTATTTCCACTGTGAGGACACAAGAGAAAATTGTGAAAATGATCTTTACCCTGAACAGATGAAGTATGTTAAGAAATAATCAAACAAAACACTTACTTGTGGACAAAGTTGTCGTCAAGCAAAGGGATTTCCAAAAGGATCCCCAAAAGCAGCTGTTGAACCAGACATCTGACCAACAGTCGCAGTCGGCTGCAAGATTGATAAAAAAGACCAAAATTACACATTTTTACTGTGAGCTGCTTGATATGGTGTAAAATAGATTATTTATGAGAATCTCTGTGCCATAGTTACAGGGGCAACTCCGAACGGACTGGAATTTGGGGCCCCAAATGCTTTGTCAAACATATCCTGATTGAGTCCCTGGGCTGGTGCTGGGTTTGCGATGGGAGAAGAAGAGAAGGCGGCATCGAGGAGGCCAGGGTTAAAGCTTCCAGCCTGGGCTGCAGCTGGAGCAGGAGCAGGTTTAGGGACATCTAAACAGGCACATTACGACAGAGGACAAAATTAAAGAGGCATATACACCCCACCTTGCAAAGTTTATCTCCATGCATAATGCAGCTGGTTTACCGTTAACAACTGCTGACATCTGATTGATATCAAAGTCATCAAGATCTGCAGCATCCTGAGCCAGGCCCACTTTACTGGAAAAGTACTGATCAAATGCCCCTGCTTCGTTGCTGCTAGAGGACGGAGCAGAGTTGGACACAAGCTCCCCTTTCCTCGCCGGGATGGCTGGAGGCTTTGCAATCTGGAAGTCCTTGAACATGTCCTTTCCACTCTTCTTCTCTTTATCTCCAAGAGGGTCCAAAGCTGTGAAGGCACTGTTCTCTTCCTTTGGAGGGGCCTCTTTAGTAGGTGGCCTCGGAGGGGGGCGTGACGGACCTTGCTGATCACCCATTGCAAGGAACGGGCCCGAGTGAAAAGGATTGGTCACTGTGGGCTGACCCCAACCTGGAGAACCAAGTGGCCCAGCTGGTGGAGGCTGGCCCCAGGCGTGGACCGGGACACCAAACTGAGGGGGTACCTGCTGGCCCCAGGCTGTGGGTGGTATGGGTGGACCACCGAAGGCAGATGGCTGTGGGAAGTTGGGGCTAGGGCTCTGAGCTGTCACTCCTGGCATAGGAAACATGGAAGGTGCAATGTTGGAGGCACTCCACATTCCTGCAGGAGCGATACTTGTGGTCGCTGGAGGACCTAAGTGAAGATTGCCT
The DNA here is from genome assembly GCF_016859285.1 of Xiphias gladius. Lineage (NCBI taxonomy): Eukaryota > Metazoa > Chordata > Actinopteri > Istiophoriformes > Xiphiidae > Xiphias > Xiphias gladius. The sequence continues at coordinate 20,467,941 of NC_053419.1, read as the reverse complement.
GAATATGAAAACATTGAACATGGAGGTTTAAAGGGATTCAAACATAAAGCATGAAAAACACATTTGCATCAGAGTCACGAAGTTCCCCTCTTGTGTATTACCCAGAGCAGCTAAGGAGGAGGGAGCGGAGTTGGCAGGTGCACTGTTGAAAAAGTCACTTGGAGCAGATGATCCCTCAGACTGAGCAGGAGAAGCAAACAGCTCTGCTCCAAACAGGTCACTTGATGTGGACTATTCACAAAAAATAAAACAAATATATGAAGTAACGTTGCGAACATTGACATAATTTCAAACAAGGTGGGTTATTTATGTCAAATAAATACTATTTACCTGATCACTGATACATATTGTATGCATGCTTTTCCACTTACCAGTGCTTTTATCACTGTAGCATGAATGTTAGAAAACTGATTATGAGCAGAGATGACAAAGGGTGCAGTTTATTGTTCAGCAGCAACAGTCAAAGTGTCATTTACCAAAGCCAGTTAGAGAAGCATGTGACCACCTGTGCATGCATAAAGACAGAAAGGATCCAAAAAACAAGCCCTTAACAACAGGTCTAAATTACAGGCCTTGCATGTTATGTAAACCTACTGCATTCTCTAGCATATACTACCAGACACCAATGCATAACCCAAATGCTCAGAGAGGGAGATGTTAGCAACTAGAAAAATGTGCAAAAGCCCCATCTGTAGGCATCACACATGCAACGCTACTATGATTTATCTGGCTTTGGAATTTCACCTTTGCACTCCTTCGACCTCGTCCAGCCTTAGAGCTCTGCGGAGGCGGGTCTATGACAACTGAATCCTTGCTTTGAGTCACAGGGGGTTGTGGGTGATGACTCATGCCATTAGTGACGGGGGAGCTTTTCAAAGATGAGTCAAAAAATGGGTTTTTGTTTGAGAGAACTGGTCCAGAGTCATTTCCGTCCATCATGATACTTGTGCTGCCTTGAGTTATTTTGCCCCCTAGTGGCCACTGTCCATTACTGAGAGCAAGGATCATGGTCTTACTGGTTAACCCATTTATCTGCTGACTAAGGTGTTCAGAGTTTCCATTCAAACCACCATTAATAATTGTCTTACTAGTGCTGCCAGCAGTGCTGTTTAGGTGATTGGTGGGGAGGAAGATCTGTGAATTATCGGGTGCCGAACAATTGGGTGATTTAGAAAGGGGGTCATCTCTGAAAGGGTCACTGTCTGGTGTTGGAAAGTAGCCAAATGTCGAGGAAAAGGGATTCTCTGTCTGGGGAGATGCCCTACGGTCAGGGGCACAGGAAGTTACAAAGGAGTTTCCCTTTATGCAATTCTGATTGCTGTCAACTTCAGCAGAAAAATCCAGCAAGAGAATATCATTAGAGTCCTGGTTAACATGAGAGGGACAGTGGGGGAGAAAAAAAGATTTATGAATCACTTCTGCAAAAGGAGAGAAACATATGTGTTAACACAATGACAAATGAATCACATGGTATGAAAAGACATAGCAATTTAAAGCTGCTACCTGTAGGAACTTTATCTCCAACTCGGAAAATGAATTTGTTACTAAATTCTCACTCTCCTTGAACAACAACAAGGTAGTACAAATGCGCTATATAGTCAGCGCTAGCTACTAGACCCGAAACTCAAGCTGGTAAGTTGTCGTCAGCAATAGTCATGTAAAATAGTACCAGTATAAAACTCCAGGGGCCGCCAAATTCAACCAAAAATTCTCGTTCACAGGTTCTACTTGTAGCAGCTTTAAAGGATTGATGAACAACAATGAGATTGGTAAACATGAAGCATAAACTCAATTCTTAAAAGATTCTCTTGCATCGAGCCTAAAATTGACAAGTTATAAAATCTGATGCACAAAGAAATAATAATTAGACACAAAACTGTGGTCTTTTTAGAATTGAGTTCACACACATACACACACACACGCAAAGGAATGATCGGAGAGGTGATCTCTGAGGTTATTCAAAGGAGCAATTTTTTTCTTACAGACACAAAATCAGCTCTAAGAAATCTATTTTTGACAAGAGGGAGCATGTAGCAGACCACATTGCACTTACTGTATTAACATTATAAAATATGTTCTGTTTGCCAAAGATATTGGATAAAAACATATTGTACTTATCAAGATGTGTAACAAGTATACATAGTTAGTGTCATAATGTTAATATCCAGCTACACTTGACTGACTGAGTATAATTCCACTATGTGGCCCAGATGAACGGAACATTTTGCACTATGGCACCACACTCACATTTGGAGCCTGGATGTCTGGGGGGGTCGACATGGCTCCAAACAGGTCAAGCTGTTCCACTGGCTGGATGTCAAAAAGAAACAGAAACACACTGTATTTATCCAGCTACAATAACAACTATAACAGTGATATTTTATTCAATGTGAGGCTGCAAACAGAGCAGGAATTCTTACCTGGGCAGTTTTTACTTCATCGTCCATATTTAGCAAGGCAGCATTTCCATTCTGAAAACAAAATAGAAAAACAGAAGGTTGAAGAAAGGGAGAGAGAAACTATCTGAAGAAAACAAGAGCCTCCGAGTGCTTACCTCAACTACAGCACGGCCATTTTCACCCTGTAAACAGAGGAGGGCTGTTAATGATTATACTTATTTTCTCAATTTCCTGAGGCATGTGTCATTTCACATCATTTCAATGGAATGTCTCAAGATGTGATTCCTTAAAAAGAGCACAGAGAGGCAGTGTTGACATTCAAGAGCTACCCTGTCAACCCTCCAAGTTGACCACATCAAATGCTTTTCTTTCAGAAAGAAAACGTTCTCCACAGTCCAACTTTTGAAAAGAAAAAAAAACCTTTTTCCAGTTTGAAGTCAAAAGCTTCTGAGCCCCTTACCTTCTGTGAGGCCTCTGCCTCTTTCTTTCTCATGTTGAAGATGACCTGGAAGAGATCTTTCAGATCAATGACCAGGGGCTCTGCCTGTATGGTGGCAAAAAGACAGCACATTTTCATCGTGCTCCAGTCGTCGCTGTTATTCATGCAGCTTACGGTACCAGCGGTATGAACGCCTGCGACCGGTTGTGAATGTGTGAGTCTGTTTGCTTCTCTCCGAGGGAGTGTTACCTGCTGTGACGTCTTTATGGCGAAGAACTGATGCTGCCCTTCTGCTCCGCACACATATCCAAACGCCCTGTTGTCCGTTACATCTCTGGCGATGAAGGAGATCTTATTCACCACATGCTCATGTTCGATCACCTGAGTGACGAGGACAAAAGGTTTTTATTAGCGTTGCAAATAAAATCTAATGAGCTCCAGAGCGTGATCTGGCCGTAATGGAAGAAAAACAGCAGAACTCACTCCTGATTTCTCATCGATGATCTTGATACCCGACATGGAAATGTTAACCCAGATCCTCTGTTTGTGCTTGCCTTGGGACCGAGCAGCGACCGCCATGCCCTAGAGTGAAAAAAAGAAAAAAAAAGAAAAAATCATATGTTTTTGCTACTGTTGGAAAGTAAACAAAACATGACTGCTGATTTGAAACTAATATCTGTAAAGTTTCTGCACAATGTCACCCTCTGCAGTGAGGACACATCCACAGCAAGCATGGTGTATGCAAAATTGGGAAAGAACAGTGTCTGGCAAGCCCTGACACACGTTTTTCAATGGCCTCTAACAGTAGCAGTTGCGTGTGTTTGTGTGACCAGACGATGATACCCACGAAGCAGATGGATACGCTAATTAATTATTAACTGAAAAACATTACAGATAACACCTTTAAAATGCCATTCTCTTGATACTTTTTCATGAATCGCAGCGCTAGGAGCGCAACATCTCAGGTCTAATGCTGCACCTTAAGTTTCATCATGGAGTCCTGGGACATCTTGTCTCCCCGGGCCTCTGGGACATCATCGATGCCAATCAGTTTGGCCTTGTACCTCACACCATCCCCTTGAAACCTGCCCAGAAGGTACTCATCTGTCTTCTCTGGGACTGTAAAAAAAAAAAAAAAAAAAAGAAAAAGAAAAAAAAGAAAATCAAGAATACTATGGTTAGTGCCAGATCTTAATTTAAAAATATCTTAAAAATAAATAGAGTTGATGAATGCATGGACATGAACGTGTCTTCTTCCATCATTCACCTTTCTTTTTCTCCTTCTTGAACGGGACCTTGGATGTAGCTGTTGCGGGGGAGGCGGGAGGGGTGGTGGTGGTTGAGCCTGTAGACGGAGAGGGGACGCTGGGATCGGCAGGGACGGCCGCGCTGCTCTCCACCTCTGCAGACATGTTGTGGAGCGAGCCTCACTGGACAAGTGGACGGTCAGGGGTAAAGCAGATGGCAGCTCCGTGTTCAGGGAGAGGTCAACCGAGCAGATGACTCTTAATACCCACACATGCTTCTCTTGTTATTTATCTGGAGTAGAAAAAAAAAATGAAGTGGGGCAGTGTGTGTGGTGTGAGAAAAAAGAAAAAAGCGGAAGCGCTTAATACTCACTCACTCTGGGTGAAACTCCAAACAAGATATTGGACTGTAAATGGCTACAATTAAAATAATTCGTGACTACCAGGAAGGTTTTGAAAGTAGCTGCTGGAAGGATTTTTTGCACATCATAAACAATGATATTCTTTTAACAATCCACAGTAAACATTTACAACCACAGAAAGACCCTTCAGTGGCAGAGGCATAACAAGACATATGACCAATAAAACATCATGGCCTCAAATGGACAAGAGCACGGAAAACACACACTTCAAACCACAAGCTGTGTCAGTTGTTCAGCCCTGTAAAAGAGTAAATTGGCCTAAAGATAAAGAAAGCAGGGCTCACAGTCACTTCTACATAAATGTAGTGCAGTCCTGTTACTGAACTTTTTTATTTGTTTAGGTTGGAATAACTGGGTATCACTATAAATGTGCAGAAGGCAAAAGAAAAACACACTTTGTAATCATGCCGTCACATCATGTGATTTGTTACCCCCATAAAAATCCAGTGAGCTGTGCAAGCTCTGGATCAGGCTAGCAACATGCTAGTCATAGATATCTGCACAGCAAAACAATGATGTCTTCAATTCAAGAGCCTGAACATACTGACATCAGTCGTGAATACCCATGCACTTACTGTGCAGGAAACACAAGGCAATGTCACGTCGCAGTGGAGCGTAGCAGACGCCACAGAAGGTGAGGGTCACCGAAATCTCCGCAGCTACGTTGCGTTTAGCAATCTGCTTGTATGTAGATCCATCACTACCATCATTTAAACAATCACAATAAAATGCTAACAATCACATGCATTCAGGCAGACAAAAAAAAAAAAACAAAAAAAAAAAACCCACAAAAAAAACAACCATAAAGAATCTGAACAAACAGCGGAGTACAACTAATGCACACATGGCTGTGTGTGGGACATACATACCTTTAGGACCACTTCCAGAGGCTTCACTGGCAAGATTACCAGTGTAAAGAAGTTGGGAGTACTGTAGGACAGACCAAAGGTTGGAAGTGGGCAAAGGTTGAGCAATTACCTGAAGTTAATCTTATGCTAGCAAAGCAAAAGATCTCGTGATGCCCAGCTAAGCAACTATAAATGGAAATTGGAGACTGTGGAATGATCTTTTACTCACAATGTTCTCGTTTTCGAGCTGTCTATAAAAGCTGTCATTACATTTGATGCAATGATGATGTGGAATCAGGTTAAATTGATCCTCAAGAGGAGAAAAATCAAAATGCACCTGTGTGATCATGTAAACTCAGAATGTTTTCACAGTCCGGTCCAGAGTTATTGTTTATGATGAAATAAATCAGGCAGGCAATTAGTTTAATTCATTACGGAAATGAGAGCTTGACAGGATGAGATGACAGATGTGAACTTTCAGGTCACAGAGTGCGTTCCAGCTTTGTGCCAACAGTTAACTTTCTACGATTCACATCCGACCATATGAGACACTGGCCGAAGCAAGCAGAGACTCTGTAAATTCAAATGAGAGGGTGCAAAGTAGGACTGGGAATTGCGCATGTTTTTCTTATTAAAGAAATTCCTTTTTAATTGCTGTTGGAAAGAGGGTTGCATCACGTGGGCCACCGGTCAGTGGTAAAGCAATAAAAACTTCATTTTATCTGCCAGTACCAGTTTTTAAGTCAAGGGAACAAGCGGCGTAAGTCCTTGTACGTGTGGTTCCCTATAGTGACATCTAAATTCCTGCAAGGCTCAGATGCTGTTTTTTTTCTGTTGTGCAAGGAAACAAGACCCTTAACACATGTTGATGCTCCGTTTACACAGGCATGACACACGATTGCACTTGTCTAGTAACTGCAGTGGTGTCAGAGTCCCGCTGGCTGGATGAAAGGCTAATAAAAAGGGCATAATGTCAGCGGTTCATTGCAGAATTAAGTTAAAGGATTACATTTTAACAACTAACTCAGAGGCAGTCAACAACTACCAGAGGAAGGATGAAAAGAAACATCTGTAGCTTTTGACAGGATCCAACAGTGTCACAACACAAAGCACACTTTGCCACAGTGCAAATTCATATTTGTCAGCAGAATAACTGCAGTGGAAAGGCAGAAATGTCACAATCCCGAGCCGTCAGGAAACGTAAACTAGTGCACATCTGGAGGAAATCAGAGAATGACTCAGTCTGCAAGTGAATGAGATGGTGAAATACCACAGGCCCACTGTGAGTACAGAGAGCATGCAAACACTTTCATCCAAAATGAAAACAGTTTCGCATTCGAACTAGGATATCTGTGTGGAAAAGCAGTGCAAATTAAAAACGTACTCAAAGTCATGATTGTCTCAAGATTAAAAAGATCCAATGCTATTGAAGCTGCAGGAGACAGTGACTGAAAAAAGAAAACCAACGTCGGCAGAAAATGGTTTGTTATTCCATCAGTCGAGGCAGAAAAAGGACCACGGAAAGAGTCACAAATGAAACAGAACCTTGAAGGAAGTTTCACCTCCCTAAATGATGAAGTTTGAGACTGAAACTCAACTTTAACAAACCGACTTGTAGTTCTCATTATGGATTTTGTAGGCGACGCCAAAAAAAGAAAAAAAAAAAAAAAACAACAACACCATTTCTAAACTTAAAACCACTTTAAAGACGACCACCTGTAGTGCTTTGGTAGATCCTCAGTTAATGCACAGATGGAAAAGACGGTTAACAACACAATACCCTACCTGTCGGAAAGCGCGCAGAGAGAGATGGTGAGATCCTGCTGTTGAAACGGTGATTTGTTTCTTTTGATTAATTTTTTTTTTTGTTTTTTTTGTTGTTGTTGTTGTTGTTGTTGCTGCTGCTGCTGCTCCCGTGGTGCCCCCGCTGCTCCGGTGCAAAGTGAGTAAAAATCCAACACAGCCTCGGAAAACGAGTCGGGAGTCAGATGTTTTCCGCTGAGTTCACTGGGCAGAAAGGAGAGACTGCTGCAAACTCCCAGTTTAACCCCTCACTGACGGACAGAGCCAATTCCCTTCCCTTCCATTTCAGCCGAGTGAGGGGGCGGTCCATTCACGTGTAGGAAAAATATCACCATGGGTCATATGCTTACTAAAGTGGGTCATGAAAAATGTTGCGTCCACAATAGATCCGATGTCATCGGACTATTTTTCATACAACTCAGTGATGGCCTGTTTTGATCCCCACCCTCACCACCTCTGCCTGCAGACACATTTGCAAATGTAAAAACTTCACATAGATAAACCGGCTATATGTGAAAGGGGTTGCTCCCGGTGATGAACCCACAGGGAACCAACCCCTGATTTTGCAGCTCCCCCTCAGTTTTACGGAGCTTATGGCCTATAGTGTCTTAAAGCTCCTTGTTTTGGTCTCACAGCCTTCAGATTTTGGTTCAGTCTCCGCGCTGGCGTAGCATCATTTTCAGCAGCAGCAGCAGCGGCAAGCTGCTCTTTTCAACAACAAAAAAACCCGACTGTGTACAACCTGCGGCCTGTATGGCAGACATGCAGTTTGTAGCTAGCTGTAAAAAGGAAATAGAGCTAAAGGGAAAGGGATTTATTAAAGCCGCATTTGCTTGGTGGCAAGAAACCATGACCCCAAATGAATGCTAATGTAGCATCTGCTGGATGTGTCAATAAGCAACTGGCTAAAAAAGCCACATCAGCTTAAAAAGTGAAAATATGTAAATGTTGTTTATAGCTTTTCTCTGCAGCACTCGAGCGGCCAAAAATTCAGTTGTGGCAGCTTTAATTTTCCAATACAGTGACTTTCCAATTAAGCCCCTGCTCCCAACCCAGGTAGCAAACATTTTCTTGCGAACACTTCGGGCCACATATTGTGTTTCTTCTGGCTCAATAGACGGCCGGCTCCGCGGCCAAAGTCCGGCCCACATAGGCTACAGCATGACTGTCAGATGCTACTTCCACATCTGGAACAATTCTGGCGCACACACAGAAAAATCTTCCTGGCTGTCAGCTAGCACTGGAGGATAATAGCCTGAATTAGCCCTGATGTGGAAGTATGTGGGCCAACCTCAGGCTGAGAACCCAGGCATCTCTTGGGCCAGCAGTTTCACTTTGCTACGTGGGAGGCCTTTCAGTAATAAGAGTATATGTGAAAGTAGGCACTGTTCATTGTTACTGTTATTTAAAACAGCATACATTTCATTATGTTGTTGCTCGAATGAAAAATGGAAACGTGATTTGAAACATATGATTTTCTTTTGTTTCCAATGCATAAGGGGGCCGACTGGCTAGAAGATGGCAAACGCTTGGCTGAGATGAAGCAGGATCCCTTGTTGCTCAACATTTGTGGCAGAAATTTCTGGTAAATGGAAAACCATGAAGACTGTGGGTCCACAGCATTGGATGACCTTCAAATTAAAAAAGCTAATTCATATCATACGGGACTAACAGTCAAACATTATGTACATTGGGCATCATAACAAGAAAAATCTAGAGAGAGTGAGGGGAAAGAAGAGCCAAAGCCAGAGAGGAAAGTGACACTGTTGCTGACACAGCACATTTGCTTTGAAGGAGCAGGCGCTACATTTCCTCTGCTGTGTACTAGACCTGTTGCAATTTCAGTAAACCTATAGTGGAAAATGGGTCATCGGCTTCCTCAAAATAAACGACTTCTATGCTTTTAATACCAAATAGTGGCTCAGCCATGTAATGACTGTTTTTATATTTGCTGCTCTAGGCACCGAGCGCCAGTAAATGATGATCCCAGGAAGAAAGTCACACAGGAAGAAAGTCACACAGGAAGTGTTGCGTGTCATGTTTGCAGGAGCATCAATGGCTGTTTGTTTAGGATATTTAAGAGAAGAACTGGGTTGTTTAGTATAAGCAGAGATAGCCGCAATTAAAAAGACAGAGAACTCAAACTTCTTCAAATGAAAATGCAAAACAATACAACCGTTGGGAAAAGACCCATCTGTAATAGCTACAAAAGTAGAGTAAACAACAACACTGAGATCTAAACTAACATGAGTAGCTATGTCAGTGCGGCTTTTTTCCTGTAAACTGGTAGGTTTCACTTCTGTAAATTTGTTTATTACTATGGTGAGCCATCGCCTCAGTGAATTAGCATGCACATGGCAGACGGCTTTTAAATGACTGATGGTAATTTAAACAGCAGATAAACATCTTACAGCTGATACTGTGGTGTCTGTTTTGCCTAGTTAAGTGAAAGCCCAAATGACAGCTTAGCAGCACTGGTTTGTAATAATGTTACTGTAGGCAGTGTGCCATTTGCGGGTTCTGCTACAGTCCTGGTTGAAGTTATTGGCACCCCTGAATTTTAAGTACAGAATTTAGAACATCTTTAGAAATAAATGCAAATAAACCAATTTTGTATAATCAGAATATCTAATAAAAGGTCCAAAGTTACTGAACAGCGAAAACAACAAAAAATGCTTTCATATAGTGAAATAAAAAATACAGCCTTAAAATCTACGCTTGAAACAATTATTGGCACAAATTCTATGAATTAAATCTGTTACCCAAACAAAATAAAAAATCAAAAGGACACCTGTGCTGAATGATAAGTGTTCACATGACCTGAATTAACCAATGAATGATGATTTTACTGCATAAAAAGGGGCTGATTGTTTCCAGTTTCTTTTTCACAGTGGCAAAGTCAAGAGAGCTGTCTGAGAGCATCAGAAATGCTATTATCAAAAAACATAACAATTCGAACAGACACAAGGCAAATGCCAAAGATCTTGAAATCCCTGTTTCAACAGTTAGTAATATCATCGAGAAGCTTCCCAGTCATAAAACTTTTAAGAGGCTTCCAGGACGTGGTGCTTAGAATAAACTCAACCAGAGAAGTCTATGAAGGTTGATGCGGATTGTGGAAAAACCACGACGCAAGACCTTTAAAGAGCTTCAGCCTGACCTGGAGCAACCAGGAGTGGTGTTTCAGCCTGTACCGTACGCCGCACGCTAAACCAAGTAGGGCTCCGTGGACGAAGGCCAATGAGGAAACCTCTACTGAAAGAAAGGCAGAAAAAGGCTAAACTAATGTTTTCAAAAACTCTCATAGATAAGCCGCAGTCTTTCTGGGATAATGTTCCATGGACAGATGAAACCAAAGTAGAGCTCTGTGGGAATGCGGTGCTTCAGTTTGTTTATAGGCAATGAAATTAAGCCCATAAGGAGAAGAGCACCCTACCTAAAGTAAAACATGGTGGAGGTTCTATCATGCTGTGGGGCTGCTTTGCTGCCTCTGGTACTGGAGGCATCGAATGTATCAAAGGAATGATGAAATCAGAGGATTACCAAGGCATTTTAGAGCGAAATGTGTTACCTAGTGTCAGAAAACTAGGTTTGAGGCGAAGGCCTTGAGATGGACTGTTTTCAACCGGCCAACAATCAGTCCTGACCTAAATCCCATTGAAAACCTCTGGAGAGAGCTGAAATCAAGAGCTTGAACATGTAGCAATGGAAGAGCAGCAGACAGGTGCAAGACGCTTCTAGATGGCTTTGAGAAATGTTTAGAGGCTGCCATTGTTGCCAAAGGTTCTGCAACCAAATATTAGTGAAGGGAGTCAATAATTGTGTCGGGGTATATTTTGTGTTTGTATTATTTTTGCTATTATGAAAGTTGTGTTTTTTATCTCCTTTTGTTCAGTAACCTTGGACATTTTTTTAGAAATATTTTGATTATGAAAAATCGGTTAATTTGCATTTATTTCTGAAGATACTCTAAATTCTGTGCTTAAAATTCAGGGATGCCAATAATTTCAACCAGGAGTGTGAGACCCCATCAATTACCGCGTATGAAAAGTGTTTAGGCAGCATGTTAATGTCAGTGTTATAATCAGAACATATAATCAGAGCTACCCACACAGCCAGACGCAACTAGGGGTAAGTGAGAAAATATGTTTTTATCGTGACTCCCCCTTTTGACTGACATCATGAAGAACAACAGAATACTTCATAACACAAAAAGTTATAAGACATTAGAGTTACTGCTCAAATACACAGATTTCATGTGATAAACATTCGTTTATTGATTTTCATTTATGGTTAAACACATATGATTATTTGTAGAAGCATAAAATGACAGATTTATTCAGACAGGGGAACCTGAGCATGATTTGTTTTAATTCACAGATGGCAACTCTGCTACCTTTTGTCAACCTGCCGGTGCCATAAAAACTGAAACCATGGACCACAGAGCCAGCCAACCACCACATGAGAACAGCCAGATGTAAGAATCATATCTGCAGCCACTTCAATCCAGATCCTAGTCGTAGTCATATTTATATAGTTCTGGCATTCCAAAAACTGTGAACACACGGGGTTTTTTTTTTTCTCAAACTAAAACAAACGATGTTGTCTGATGCTAAAGACATGTACAGTGTACAGTGTACAGTACGTGGTAGGCTGAGAGGTGAGAAATGAGAGAGAAAGGGACAGAGGAAGGATGTCCTTCCTGGCTTTGTATCCTGCGTTCTGCTGACAGAGGACGGTTTTGAGGAGATGAGCCCCACAGAAACCAGATAATTTGCTAGATGAGAGTCTATTTTCCACTTCAATCACCAACCAGGGGAACAATCTTTTTCATAACCTTTTATTAAAAATTGAATGTCATCAGATTAGTTTACCCCTTGCAGAACCCCAGAAACATATGCAGGTATCTGAAAACATACATATAGAATTTAACCAGAGTTGTTTGGAATTTCAGTTGTTCTATATCTGTTTATTCATCTCATGTCTATCAATCCAGCAATAGTCATATACTAAAGACAATAACATCAGGGATATAAAAAAAATGTTTGTTTTTTTAAATGGAGATAAAATTTGGAGATTTTAAAATCCTCTTTCCAGTGATGTGTTGTTCTGGTTCAGCTTCGCTGTCTGATGATGTTGAGTTAAAATTATGGTTCCTTGTTCTCCTGCATGTGATTCATTGTCTGTTTAGATCACTGGCACACCCAGCCCAACCGCAAACTTGAATACAGGACATGTTGGACATGTTTCTACTTACTCATGTGGAATTTAGGCTCATGGAAGCAGTAGAGATTCGGGTAGGAAAGGGAAACGCTCGGGACACCCTTTTCAAGAAACACACAACAGATGGCACAAGTCAGCACGGACTGTAACACATTAGAGGATTTATTTTTATGATAGAATGCTGACAGAGACAATCTAATGGGAAAGTGTCTTTTCCTTAGTTTATGATAGGAGGGCCACAATCCAAACATCGAGCATTTAGGGCGTGAATCCTGGAACCAGCTGCCACCAAAGCCAGAACCTAAGATAGCCACTTATCTCCAGTCCATAATTGAGGTAGTCTGAGATTTTATCTTCTCTGCTCTTTTAACTCTCAGCTGCCATCACAGCTCTTGTCCCTTTCAGTCTAAAAATACAACACAGAGCAGTTACACAACTGGCAGTGCAGAAAGCAACGTCATCATATTCTGTTGAACATGATGTCAAGATTCTATGGAATGTGGTGTGTTAATTACAGTAAAACTGAGTAACACGCTGCTCCGCTGCAAGTGTTTCCATGCAGTTCCAACCTATCGCAAAAAAACAGGAAGTCTTTCTAGTCAGGAGAAATATTGGCCAAGCACCTTACCTACCCTCTGGTTTCCTGAGAAAGCTGAGAGGAAACTGCCGGACCCCATAAAAGTGGTGACTTCAGCACATATTTGTGCCTCTCCAGCGGCCCGTGACCACATACCCCCTAGACTACCCCATCTCGGCTTGAAGATAGAGGGAAAGAACTAGGACAGGGCAGCCCCCAGATTGACTTTGGAGCCTTCAGGGAATAGTCAGACTGTGTTTATTTAAGTCAGCAGAAAATACAGGTCAACATGCTGAATATTCTGGAGTTTCACATCAGTTTCACTCTTTAAGATGGGTAAAAGCAGACATTTGTCAGCCATTTCAGCACTGCCATATTTCTGTATCCGTGAACGACGATTCACCTGATCACGGATGGTTAGCTAATTTGATCATAAACGTAACAACTCCTGTCTACCTTCAAATTCAGCACTGCTTTGACCTCTCTACACTGAGAAGTAGTCCGTTTTCTCTTTTTTGTAATTTACACACACTGCACTCCCTCCTTTTGAAGAACACAGTAATGCAGACTCAGCAAAAGCCTGCCAGATCACATGACAGATCATTAGGTGCAATGGTTCAAAGCTCCCCATAAGTTGTGCAAGGCTTTTCTTTTGATATATTTACAAAACACTGTTGGATACGGTACAGAACCAGTGCAATATTGGTGTGGTCCTTCACCCGAGAGACATAAACATATGACTGTAAGACGTGGACACACAATGTGAATGATACCATTTCTGTTCGATGTTGCCATCTTGTGGACAAAGAGTTGCACTTCGGTACATGCTCCATAAACCTGTGTAGCAAGAACCTTTTTTCTGACAGTTTTTCAAACACCTTTAATGTTGGCGGATACAGTGGGTGAGTAGCTGGTCGAATTTTGAAGGTCTTGCAATTTAGTTTTCCAAACTCGACGGCCTAAATGTACCATGGTCGTATCTTGTCAGTGTATCACAACTGTCGAAGATATCTTCTTTAAATATTTGCTCTGCCTTGCTGTAAACCTGCCGGAATGATTGCATAATACAGGAAACACAGAAATGAACAAATTGTCCACATTTAGTAGATGCACTCTTGAAATAAAAACTGGAACACAATAAATTACCTTTGGCCTCATGTATAAAAGATGTGTATGCCCTAAAAGAGCATTTGAGGGTTTTTTTGTGTCAAGTGCCGCCTCTGACGAGGACTGAATTTCATAAATACATATTACATAAAATACATTAAAATATAATTTTTACAATTATATGTACTGCCAAAAATTGCAGAGACCATGGTTCACTCTTTGTGTTGCACATTAAAGTCCCAGAACTGACTCCTATCACACTCAAGTTGGACCTTGAATCACAAATTCAAAGAATTTCACAGGTACGTTTTATTGATTTCTTTATTTATACCGTCAGATTGTATAATTAAGTTGATCAAACTCAGTGTAATGCTGAATAGGAAAACTACAGATCCACAGACACCAGTCTAGTATATATTTATTTGTACAATGATTTCAACCAGGTTTCAAATTTGACACTTGTGTGGTTACAGTGGCTTTGTATTAGTAGTTTGAGTAGCTTTCTGTCATATTTTTGCATTAACACTACTGAATTGGGAAGTACAGTATATAGTAGACATAAGTAGCTGTTATAGAGCCGTGTGCTCAACCCTCGTTCCGAGTAGGAATCTGTTTTATTACTTATTAGTAATCAGAGTGCAGTTTCGGACCAGCTTAGCCTAACTAAAATGACAGTTTACAGATTAATGTAATATAACAATATAACAAGAGATTATGAGAAGGAATTAGTCAACACTTTTAAATAACATTAGGTTTTTGAAGAGGCTCCAGTCCCACTGGGAAGAACAAAATATACAGACCTGATGAGTAAGATTTTTTACTTTAAACAAACACTTTAAACTATGGTTTGGAAGTTTTGGAGCACTGAATCAATATTACTGCACCTGAAATCCAAACTATTGACTTTCCAAACAACAACACGGTCCTTTCGCATTTGGATAATCATTAACAGAGAGGTAGCTTAAAAGACTAAATAGGGAAAGATGCAAAACACCATTTGTTTTTTCAGAGTTCCATCATGTGGACCGAGTTCACTCTCCAGGCGGGCTTCTGTGGCCTGTGTCTAACTCTGGCACTTCTTGGAGAAGGAATGTATGTATATTTCCTGCTTCATTTAGGCCTAAACATAGTAAGGATGTTGTTTTCAATAAATTGCTCTGGATCTTATTATATTAGACAGAGGTTCGTTGCATCTAATGTGTGTCTTTCAGGGGAGTGGAACTTCCTGATCCACCAGCAGTGGATTGTGCATACAGCCACTGGTCCGAGTGGAGTTCTTGTGATCCTTGCACAAAACCATTAAAACTGTGGTCCACACCAGTGGCTGGAAAACTCAATTCTAAACGTTGTCTAATCAGAGTAACCAGCTAGCTAGAACTAGAAGAACACATGGTGTTTTCCCTCCAAAATTTCAAACCTTTTTTTTCTCAACTTCACTGTTTCTGTAAGCAGTAACTTGCTCTCTGCCTTTGTGAGGCAGTGTAGATGCTTAACAAAGTATATTATTTGTGATCCTCAGAGACGTTCTCGAAGTGTAGACGTGTTTGGCCAATTTGGAGGCGAGGTCTGTGAGAAATCACCTGGGGAGAGGAAGTTTTGTACAGCAGATACTGAATCTGACCTGCTGCCAACCCCTCTGTGCTGAGACTCAGAGTTCCAGTGCAAGTCAGGTTCTTCAGACTGTTTTAAGACACCTACAGTACCCCTCCTTTTATTGTATTAGGCTCTAGAGGTTTAACCCACATCTTTGCACAGGTTCTTGATTTAAGAAGAGATTAATGTGCAATGGGGACTATGACTGTGAAGATGGATCAGATGAGGACTGTGATCCTGTGCGTAAACCGTGTGGTACGGAAGTCCTGGAGAACAATGAGCAAGCCAGAACAGCAGGATATGGGTAAGAGTGAGTTATTTAAGCTGTAATTCAGCCTCAGCTGGCATCAAAGATTCAGTATGCACTAATATGTACCGGAGGCTTTGTCACTGAAGTGGAGAGCACTTACATCAGGACAGCGCATTGGCCCATTCATGGTGACCACAAGTAGCAAAGTAACCGTTAGCACAGAAACAGCATCAGAAAACATACTTTCTTATTTTAAAACAATAAGAATGATTTGTTTTGTACGGACAAAGATAATGAGAAGTATCAGTCTTGCGAATTAAAGCAAAGGAACGCACTTCATTCAAACTGTTCCTTTAAGTACAAGTAAGAGACCATGTACTTGAGTAGCATACCCAGGTATTCTCCAAACTTAGCTAAGTAAGCATCATACTGTATATAGTCTGAAAGTGGCCATTGTGTCCATGCACTAGAATCAACATCTTGGGTGCAGATCCTCAGATGACCTGACTTACTTCAATGGAACGTGTAAGAGAGTGAGCAATCCAAACACGAGGCGGGTTGACAGGCTTCCCTGGAATGTTGGTGTGTTGAGCTATCAGGTTAGCCACAACCATGTTTTCTATTTTATCCTGAGGATGCATTCACTACATTTATGTGATTTTGTGTAAAATAATGATCAATGTATGTCAGTGCAGATTCTAAAAAAAAAAATATATATATATATATATCTGTCTTCTTTTAACACTTTGGCTCCATGTCTTTCCAGTGTCTGGTGGAGGAAACTGTCTCCGGAGAATTCCACGAGGACGCACACGACCTTCTGAATGAATTGCTGAAAGAGATTAGTAATAAAGTTGATGCTGGACTTCTCGTGAAATTCACCCCGAGGGAGAAGTCATTGTCCTCTTCTTCTGTAAAGCTGAATTTTGGGCTTGAATTGGGGAAGCCGAAAATGATTAAGGATGTCTCAGAGTTCAGCACCATTCAGTTAAAAGTCAACCAGTGACAAGTAATTCACATCGCAATTTATAAGTAGTTTGTAGCACACATAGCAGCGTTAACTAATGTAAAAAAGAAATAATTGTGTAACCAAGAATGTCTCATAAGATTTACTGACTATCTGCATCTGTATTTACTAATACCTCTGTCCTGCCCGCTCAGAACAAGAGCTTTATGCGTGTGAAGGGCAGAGTACAGCTGAGCACCAACGGGCTGCGCTTTCGTGAGCTGAAAGTGGCCGATGAATTCCTGGAGCATGTCAAATCTTTGCCTTTGGAGTATGAGAAGGGTATTTCTTTTGCCTTCCTGGAAGACTATGGAACCCACTACACCCAAATTGGGAAGTCTGGTGGCGATTATGAGTTGAGCTATGTTCTCGACCACAGCAAGTGTCTCATATTTAAGCAAATTTTCAAAATGTAATTTTCTGTTGTGAAACTTCTCTAGTCTTGTTTGTTGACTCAATGACAAAGTGATATGCGCTTATCTTCCATACTTTATGATTCTTGCAGATCTGTCGGAGAGAAAGATTGAAGAATGTGTCAAAGTAGGCATCACTGCAGATTTTGATAATCTTACAAACGCACACCGCAACACCAAGGAGTGTGATAATCTAACATCAAAAGAAGAAGGTCTGCTTTCCCTGTTTTTCCTGGTCACACTGATTAGAAAAGCCTACCGAGTCAAATTTAAAGTGAAGCTTGGGATTTTTCAACTCTATCGTAGACAATACTGGCACACCATATGTACGTTGAAAGGGTTGCTCGCAAGCATTCCTAATGCCCATATTTTCCATGAAAAGTTCGAGCAAGGCTAACGTGAGGCTTCGGCAGTCTGAGTCAGCCAAAATTGGTGTGGGTTAAGCGCCAGTGTTTTATCCTGGCAGTACAACTGCTAGCATGTATCCCATGGATACATCCTAGCCATGACTCGGCAAGAAAAAGCTGTCTGATGGAACACAAAGAGGGAATTTTATGTGAAAATTACTGTAACTTTGGACAGTTGTATTGAGATATAATTGTAAAAATCCAAACTTAACATCTAAAACCTAACCTCTATTTTACAATATATATATATATATATATATATATATATATATATATATATATACCTTGAGTAAGGTTTATATTAATGTATGCAAGGTCACTCGGTTGGTCTGCTGCTGGTAGACAGGTAGTATTCATGGAAAAGCATCGGTGGACAAGGCGATGTCATCAGTCAAAGGAGGTACTCTTGAAAGCGTTGTTTCTATGAGGGCTAAACTAAATAAGGATGGGCTGATGGACATCGCTACGTACCAGAACTAGGCACGGACGGTCGATGTGGCCCCTGCACTCCCTAACAGTGAGGTAAGAACAATAGATTGGCAAAGTGAAGCTGTAACAACATTGTAATAGGTGTCACGCAATGATGACATTGTTTTTGGCGATGCCAGCAACATGGCAGCGTTACTCCGTCTGTCAGTGAGTCAGTGGGCTGGTCATTCAACCACTTTGGTCCAGAGGGAAAAATCTCAACAACTATTAGATCGATTGCTATGGATTTTTGTATAGACGTTCATGGTTTCCAGAGGACTTTAATGGTCCTAGCGCCACCGTGAGATTGAAATTTGATGTTTTCTGTGAAATTTCTCAACAACTACTGGATGGATTGCCATGAAATTTGGTACAGATATTCATGCCCTTCTCGGGATTATTTACAATAACTCTGGTTACTCTCTGACTTGCCATCATTAGGGTCTAACTTTTTATTTATCCAATGCTTTGCTTTATGAAAAAATACCTGCAAAACCAATGACATTCCCATCTGCCTCAGTTGTAATTTGTGCTTACTGCTAATTACCAAATGTCAGCATGCTAACACACTAAATAAGGATGGTGAACATGGTCAAAATTATACCTGCTAAACATCATCATGGCATTAGCATTTAGTTCAAAGCACTGCTGTGCCTAACAGAGCTGTTAGCCTGGCTGTAGACATAAGACATGAAGTAAAATAAAGATGATGTGATGTAATTTTCCTGTTATCATATTCAGGCAAGTTAAATGATGCACATATCCTGTTGTTTCTGGCAGCCAGACCCCATCTATATGTTAATTCCACCGGATATGCCTGATGCAAACTCCGGGATATCCAACCTGAAGCAGGCCACAGCAGATTATGTAGCAGAGTATAATTTGTGCAAGTGTAAGCCTTGTCATAACGGAGGCAGTCTCGCTCTGCTGGACGGAAAGTGTGTGTCTGTGCCCTCTACTGTTTGAAGGCATGGTCTGTCAGAATTTTAAGGGTGAAAGGGCTAAAAACCCAGGTAAGAGAGAATAGCCGAGTGTAAGATAAATCAAAACACACAGTATCCAAACATGCCAACAAGGCCAGTCATGTCGCTTTCTCTTTTATGTGTTAATTTGGACAATGTTTTGCAGGTACCAGACCTACTCTTAATCAGGAAGGTAACTGGTCGCGCTTGTCTGCCTGGTCCAACTGTAATGGAGGGAGACGCACCAGGACACGCGGCTGCAACACAGTCGGGCTCCTTGGAGCTGTGTGCAGAGGCGACACCAGCAGTGAAGAATGCTGCTAAGCAGAATGACGACCATTTAACACACAAAACCTCTCTTTCCCACTCTCTCTGACACATACACATGAGCATTTTTATCTTTACATGCTTAGTTAAGGGAACAGTGCCATCCTGAGGTTGGTAATAGACAATGCAGTTCATAAAATTACACCTTTTTTAATTTGTAGATAACTGTTTTAGTTTGTGTTTTTGTGATTTGAAATGTGGAGTTTGAGTATACAATATCAGTTTTAAATAGGTACACATATTGATTTGTTTGAAAAAAAAATCTCTGGGGAACTTAAAGGATCCAGTTTACCTACGAACACGAGTCTTCTGGTATTTTTAGTACAAATGACACAAATTTAATTTTTTTAAAAACAGCAGCTACAAAACTAGTATGAAGCGTTACATGTTATTAATCTAAATAGAGATCCAGTGTCACAGTCCGTCCCTGTATTCTGTACACTTTGAAATTTGCATCTTATCAACCCCGTCGCCGATCCAAGTACCTGTGCCCTTTGGGTTCAATTCATATCAGGCTCTGTGGCAACTTATGTGGCTCAATAATGAAATAATAAAGCAATCTCGCAAAACAATTCAACTCACAAATCAGCACTGTCTTTTACAGCCCACAGCAATCTGGACAGAAAAAACAAGAGTCCATCCGATTCAATCATTAATCAAACTGAGATTTAGATCCAAAACGAACCCTGGCTTTTTGACTACAAAAAACACCGTGTGTCTTACAGCTTTAGTTCACTTCAAATACTGTTGGCTGAAGTATGTATTAATGGGCTAATAATTCATCTTTAAAAGCATGGACACATTCCATCTGGCTGTGCTGTGCAAATGAGAACCAGATGAGCAGAGGCCGACTGGATGGAGCGGGAACTGACACAGAGGACAACTGGTGGGCTTGAGATCAGAGATAAAGGTGCTGGACATAAACTCGGCATAAAAGAAGATATTACACGTGTGTTCTGTTTTCCTTAGGTGTTCCTGAAACTTTCCCCTTTCACACATATACATAGCCCAGAGAGATTTAGGCAGTTTGCCTCATTGGTGAAATTTGGGGAAAGGAAATCAGTTTTTGAGGAAGACACTTCAGCAGATTTGTAACTCAGACTTTTTAAAATAAAAGCAGCAACATCACACAGTTTTTTTTTTTTCACAATCTACATTAGTGCTAATGCAGATCGTAATGGGGGGAACGCAGTAAATAAAAACTACATATATCTAATTTTGGTGAACCATATATCTTTCTGGTTAACGTGAGGGGACATATGATTTAAGTTATTTACTCGCAACATAAGTCTTAATGTTAATGCAGTAAGCTCTTCCTCTGTGGTGTACTTGTTTTACAAATTACTGCTGTTTGTAGAACTTGTTGCTGCCACTACTGGTGAATGGGCCTTGCAGCAGGGGAACACAAATTCCAAACAGTAGGCCTCACAGTTTCAGGGGCCCTGTATTGTGCACGCCGGCTCACTGTCACACTGTGATGGCTTACTGGGACACTTAAACACAACAGAACCTTGTTAATGTTATTTGTAACACCTGTTCTTTTCTTCTGTGACAATTCCTCAAGGTCTGCTGAGGAAAAGGCCTATTAGTCCAAAGTCCAGTGATACAATCAAAAATACCTAACCTTTCTCTTTCTTGTTATTTTCTTTTCCTCTCTCCTCTTTTGTTTTGGGAAACACTGGCGCCGTGCTTGGCCTCTTCTCATTATCAAAGGTAAAATCAATACCACAGGGTTCTTGCTTTAGCCGCTCATGGATTTGCTCCAACAATGGGCAAAAAGGCTGACTGGCATATTTGCTTAGCTTAACAGCCTTTGATTTCCATGTTTGCTCTTAGATTTAGACTCAGTCATTTAGTGCCAACACTGCAGGCATGACTGGAGATCCTCGTGCCAGAGAAGGCCTTGTTGAGCAAACAGCACTGAGTGACACATCAGTGAGTATACTGCTACTGCCTAGCACAATATTTAGGAATGTGCACAGGCCTGTAAAGGGGAAATTTGCTAAGATACAAGTATTTCCTTGCTGCCTTTTTTTGGGATCCTTAACATAAAACATTAAAAAAAAAACCTTTACAGATTCTTAATAAAATACTCTATATGTCTGTATGTATGTATATCCCTGTGTAGGACTTTGTTCATTTAAATTCAATTAAACAATTTTTGAGAATGACCTCAACAGTCTTGGGCCTACTGATCTCATGTTATTTATTATTATATATTCCTCCCTCAGCAAGTTTTCTGGGAATATCACCTCCTGTCATCACCTAAATAGAGAGGGGAGAAGAGAGAGAAGAGAGGAGTTAAAGTCCTAAAGATTGTTTGTGTATGGATGAGTGTGTGTGTGTGTGTGTGTGTGTGTGTGTGTGTGTGTGTGTGTGTGTGTGTGTGTGTGTGTGTGTGGTGGGGGGTGATGAATGCATGCTTGAGAAGTAACCACTGGGGGTGGTGGCCCCTGGCCTTTAGGATGTCAGTATAATGGAGTAAAACTTTGGGACCTTATTGAGCTCCAGGGAGACCCCATTCAGTCTGGACAGCAACCCAGCCTCAAGCCATTATCTTAGTCTAAAATGTTTTGTTCTTTCTTCAGCCTTCAACAGAACAGTTAGCTCAAAATAATGAACCCCTCTTCATCGATAGACTGCCCAATTGTCTTTTTACTAATATTTACTCACCCTAAAAAGTAAGGAACGAAGGAGGTGAAGATTTGAAGCTTAAATGACGACTTTCAGAGGTCGTTGCTGGCATGTGGCAGGTTTTATTTCCAATGTACTCACGCGCCCAACTTGCCATTTGGACATACTATAGTGTAAATGTTGGAAAATCTACAATCTCAAATAAATCGCAACAAAAATATTTTACCTTTTATGTGCATAGCAGAACCACATAGAACTTACATCTTGTAGTTATTATTTCTGCCTTACAAACATTTTTTAAAAACACATTCTTGACACTTTAATCAAGCAAGCTACAAGAAAAATATGTTGGAAAACAGAGAAAATGAAGTTCATTGTACTAAAAACTCTGAAAATGGCTTCTCACAGGCCATAGGAAACTGAGTTTCTAAGTTTGCTTTCAGAATGCAACCCATTGTTGTCTCATCTCATAAACATAGAGCCCCGGCTTTCAGTGAGGAAGAGGTAAGGGATATTTTTTTTAACAAAAGCCTTTGGAAGGGTGTGAAAGGAGCCCCCTCGCGCTCCTAAACGCCTGGTCACAGTTGGAGTCGCCCCCTCCCCACTTCCCTGGGTCACTAAAGGCATTGAAGTTTTAGGGGGCTGCTACGGCAGATTACTCCACACAGCTGTCCCAGCACCGTGGAAATGAAGTTATGCCCCTTGTCAGCTATGTTTTGTGCTCCCCCCTCCTCCTCCGTCACTCATTGAAAACTTTGCACCACTGCTCTTTGGCTGGGCTGCAGGAGGGAAACAGGGGAGGCAACTAACTATTCCTATCCAGCCATTTCAGATGGAGAAAACCCATCTTATTGGCTGTTTAAATATTCCCTCTTTGCATCACTATTCAGAGAGGCTTGAAATCCCTGACATCCAGCCCAGCACAGCCCCTCTCCCCGACCAGACCCTTCCCCCATTAACCCTCAATCATAAATCAACCCCTCCTCCACCTTTTCCACCTCACTAAAGCCCAGGGTACTGCCCTCTTCAAATCCACCCCCCAGCCCCCAATTAATATGAGTCTCTGGGGTTTATTCACTTCACTTTGCTTTCACTTAATTTTGTTTATTTTCGGCCAAAGCTGAACTGTAACCCAAATCTAGCAGTGAGTTAAATGGAACTCGAAACTGTAACTTTTGAAAAAAGAAATAATACAATCCTCCTTTTGGGAAAGAAAAGTTGAATTTATGAGTAATAAAACAAGCCCTAACCGAATTCAGTACACTCAGACGTTTTGCTGCAACAGCCTTATTTGGTCTGGTATGACCAGCAGCTTGGTGACTAATGCTAGCTAATATTAGTTAACTTTAGATATTGCGATTTTTATCACAAAAATAAAACAAGCAAGAGCTGACTCAAGAGAATCTGAAGGGAAGAAAATGAAGGGAAATTAAGCATTATTATGTTATTCTTATCTATTGTTACATAGTCACACTTACAGTATTACAGTAAGCAAATATATGGCAATTAGTTTTTGTTTTTTCTCTTACAGCTGCTGGAGGTGCATTTTATGAGGTTTTTTTTTTTTTTTTTGATTAGTGGGTGAAGCATTTAGTCTATAAAATAACAAAAAAGATTAACAGCCCAGAACCTAAAGATATTTGATTTACAATGACATAAAACAGATAAAAACAGAAACATCCTCACATTTAAGAGGATGGGATCAGCAAAAGTTGGATCATTTTTCTTAATAAATGACTGAAACAAATAAGAAATGGTCAAACTAATTGTTTTAGTATTTGGAATGAGGGCAACAAACGAAAACCCAAGCTAAGATTACAGTCAAGACATCTGCAATATTCATTACATTATTACTCGGCTATTTGCATGAAAGTAAATTTTGTGGCTATCTGACCAAGGACGAGGTCTCACTCAGCCGTGCGCCAGTTTCTGCTGGTTCCAAAAGGGAGGAGAGAGGCAGGCTAATCCGTCTGTTTATCTGTTTGGTTATAAATCTATCTGTCGCAGCTTTAACTTCAAGAGATATCGGGTTGTGGAGAACCATTTTCTTCCTTTCAGCGTATAAATCTTCCTGTACCCTCTCTCTCCGTTTCGACTTTTTTTTACTGCATCTCTCTTTGGGTTCACAAGGAGCGGACATCAGCTTAACTGAATTAGAGGCAGTTCTCTTTATTCCTGGACTGCGAGTTTTAAAATAGGCTAAACAGGAAAAAGTCAGTCTGGTGGCCGAGCCGTTTTAAAAATGTTTTGCAAAGTTCCACTGGGAATTTAAGAGGAAGGGAGTTATTTCATTGCCACTGATGGCAGTGTAACTGTAAAACGCTGTCTGACATTGAGCTGAGTTGCAAAATAGACCAGAATAATTTCACCTTATATTGAAATTTAAATGGCTATTCAGTATGTCGGGTGAAAAACATTGAGCGCGTTACACATTACACCAGCAGCCAATTATCCATAAAAAGAGCGATATGAGAAAAGAGGGTACCTGGGAACATCACTGGTCTGACTGAATGTAGTCTATAAACTAAAACTAAAGTCATGCTGTCTATTGGCTTCTCCTGAGTGTTACCCTAGAGGACGAAGGATTCGGGGCGGGGCAGAGGGGAGGTGGGCCAGGCAACAGCTAGAGTTATGATGAGGCAATTTTAATGAGGTTCTGGTCCCTGAACCAAGAGCACAGGTTGACTCTTTTCTGTTTCAGCATGGGAAAAAAAACAAAACAAAACAAAAAAAACCCCACAACATTCCTATTTTCCTCTGGTGCCAAAAGTTAATTGAAAACATTTCAGGGCAAAGTATGGTCTGGGGCCCCCATATGACTCTCATCCCTTCATTATTCTCAACAATAATAAAAAGGCATTACAATTATTAATGGTTGGAGCAGAGGTCTGCTCTCTTAAAGAGACAGCGGCAGGCTTTCGCCTCTAATAACAAAAGGCCCGCTAATGCCCTTCGCCACATCACTTTGTTGGTATTTTTTAACAATCACTGCCATTGTAGGATTTATTATTTGGGTCATTCTTTTTAAGCCCACTGATAGCTCATGTTTGTCAGAGTGAAGTCAAATCGTGCAATAAAGCCTGCCAAGCCACAACAGACACTCATCCAGGCAGCCTGAGAGGGAAAGATAGAGAAGACAACGAAACATCTAGCTCGAAGAGAACTAACTGCCGCACGGATGAAAGCTGAGCTGGGGAGAGAGTATCAGTCAGACCAGGCAATAAAACTGAACTTTCTCACACAACTGCTCTGCCTTCCTCTGGGATAGCTGTCTCCTCACGCTCCCCCACTCCCTGAAAAGGGTGACGGAGGAACAGTGTGAATGAAGTGCCCCCACATTGTGCCGCCGCGCCATTGTGTATTTTGCGTCGCCATAATAGAGGTGCCACTCGACTTCTCCTCCAATCAATGGGCTGGAGGGCCCATCTCTTTCCCCTGAAAAGCAACGTGGCTGCCATCAATGGTTTCAAGACCCATTATCACAAGTGAAGGAGGGGACACTGGCTTTTTTCTAAGTATAGAGAGCTGACTGACTCACAACATGTAAATAGACACATGTTCCCTGCAGCACCACAGCAACCACTGATTACAAATTATACAGTGGATACAGAAAACCTAAGATTTGATTGCCTTTGACATCTGTTTAAAAAGAATCCAAGAAACTGTATGCACATCTGTCACGTGTAACAGTTAATTTGTCTTTACAACTACACTCTGTCACCACTACACAAGACATGTATTGCTTGTTGGAATAACTGTACTAATCGTAAACAGTCATGGTGACACTGCTGAGCCTTTTATCTAATGATTTATACAATTTAAGGTGGGTCATTTTTGGATTTTGAATTGTTCCAAGGCCTAAAACCTTTTCTGAGTAGTACTGACACTCCGTGAATTTAGGTAAATACCAAATTTACCAGATGAACTGGGATTCAAAGAGTCATTGTGGCTAAGGTCTCTTACCAGATGTTTTACATGCACAAGAGCATATACGGTAAAAAAACCCAAAAAAAACAAGTAAGGTCTCTACAAACCACAGTAAGGCTGAAATGACTGTAGTTTCAATGACACCTGGTAAATGATTGAGTTAAATGGCTTCAGAAAAGATTTCATCTTCGATTTATCTGGGGATTGTGTTAATCACCACCCCAGAGGGGAACGGTACTTAAACACATCAAAGACAAAGATCACTGTAAATGGACTAACGTTGCCTTGTGCTCCTTTAATCAAGTGAAGCGTGAATCATTCAAAAAAAAATCAAGACAGATTTAAGTCCAAAGAAAAGTCATTTTAAAACTCTTATTAATTTAATGTGCATGTACATTCAAAGGAGTGTATTCATAATGGGCACGTTCTAACAAACATATCGGCTGATGATAAAGAAACTGAGCGAATGCTTCTCGGCTCCGTATGTGCTGCGAATCCCCAAGAGGAGGAGCTCACCTCCCTCTCATGTGTTCGAACTTCAAAGACCCAACACTTTATACCTTATCCAAACACCCATGTTTACAAGGTCAAGTGTATCAGTCCTAAGGGCTTCTTTTTTCAGACGCACGCTCTGTCCCGGGCCTCGAGACACGTTTTTAGTGGCTTACATCGACTTTGGTTTTTAATGAAGGGGTTGTGGAGAAAGTCTCTGTACATCTGGTAAAAAAGAATTGCTCTGCTTTCACAGCCTCTCTCTGATATGGTCACATAATGGCGAATAAAACCAACAAAAAGACGTTCAGGCACTTTTACACAAAACATTTTTCCTTCCTCTGTGGTCTCAATGCAATAAAAGAGGGGGACTCAGCTATTCCTCTACAGTGCAAATCTTCTTATCACTCGGATTATTTTGACAAAAAATTATTTTACACAATATACTGTACAATTTACCCTTATATAGATAACATACAAAAATAGGCTCCTTCAACATGATCAGACTAACATTATTATAAATGACTAACAACATTTTTGAACGCGTAGATGATGTATAACTAATAGGCTACATATGCTATAACCCACTTGTTCTGATCCACAAACTGTCATTTGCATGCTGATATGAGTGATTAGTAAACAGCAAATGCCCTGAAATATAGCAATTTGTGCAGATGAGTAGCAGAATGGGTTTAGGTAGAACCGAACAACCCAAAGTGTTAGTTTAATGAGAAAAATGTGTTGATTTCTGGTGTTGATCCGCAATGAGCCCTAAGCGGCAGCATCTTTTCAGATAAATTTGGTTAAAACCAAAATGGTGGTCAGGACGCTCGGCACAGTCCGATGAGGTGTGGAGTCACTTGAGTTCTCCACATACTGATAATCCTCCTGGTCGATGTAATCCTCCTCGGAATCCTCCTCGGTGTCTGAAAATCCGCTTCCCGCGAACCTGTCCCCGGAATCATAGCAGAAAGTTTTCATGCTGACTTTGATGTACTCGCATATGTTCCTCTCCGTGCCGTCGCACACACAAGTGTCTAGCTGTTGCGCTTTGGGAATGGAGCGCATGTTGGCTATCATTCTGCGGCAGCCGTCCGAGCATCTTTCTCCTCCGAAAAGTTTCCGGCAGTGGTATAAATAATCCCTCAGGGCAGAGCTGCAGGACCGGTCCATCTCACACTGCCGCCGGGCCTCCGTGCAGCCCATGGTGCTGGTCCGCGGCAGGCACGGCTCGATGGCTTGCTTGGTGCCCCTGCAGACCGAGTCCAGGGCGCAGTCGCAGTCCTCCAGAGCCGGGCCGCTCTGGGTGAGATTGAGCTGGATCAGGGAGGAGATGCAGTGACTGGGGCACTTCTTGCGCTCCCCGCTGATGACGGATGCGCAGGCGTGCAGGTACTGGTCGTAGGCGTAATGACACTCCGGCTCTCCATGGCACTTGAGGATGGCTTTCCAGCAAACCAGCCGACGGCCGTGGTTAGGAGACCCGACGCACGCGCCGATGATTAGGATGAACACGCTACATATCAAAACCGCGGTCCGCTCCATCAATATGGCACGACTTGCCATTTCCAGGAAGAGTGGCTCTTAAAAACGTTGAACTTCATAAGGGCTTCTGTGATTCCATCACGCTGCCTCGAAGCTGCCCAAGTCCGCGGCGGTTCACATCGTGTCACAGCGGGTGCCTTGGAGTCGGTGAGCCGCGGCTCATCGGGGATGGCCCCACCAGGCCGGTCATGTTGAGCTCCGACAAGTTCCGCGGGGTGGCTGCTGCAGAGCTTTCGCCAGTCGCCAGTCGCCAGCCCCCCCCCGCGCGCGCGGGTGCGTGCGTGCGTGCGTGCGTCCGCGCGTCTGTCGTTTTAGCGGGCTGCCCACGAGGACCAGTCAAGTTTCCCGAACTTTCGCATGTCCGCGAAGCAGACGCGGAGCGTTGTCGCCCGAGCTCCTCCAACGGTATCACGGAGCCCCTTGTCCCCGAGGTCACTCGCCCGCTCCCGGCTCCGGTCCGCTCCAGCTGCAGCCGCCTCGCAATGAGCTCGTGGTGGCGACGGGCTGATTAGGTTACTGCAACGACCGCGTCCGATTGGTCCGATAAACTGTTGGGATTCTCTCGTCACGCGCGGGCAGTGACGCAAGCCACCGTGTTTACACTGAGGTAAAAAGGAAACTCTCCGCGAAACTTTCCTTTTACTGCCTTGTTGTGTAAACGACTCGAAATGTCAACATGGTTTATTGACCTACTTGTGTTTTATGAGATCCCAAGTTAAAGTTATTAGTACTTTCGCTATATCTGTCCTGCTGTTAATGGAGGTTAGAACTGTTTTTCACTGCCCACAATAGGGTGGGTGAATACGTAGATGGATGGAGAAATTTTGTAAAAAAAACAAAAACAAACCAAAAACAAAAAAAACCCACAAAACAAAACCAACCTCCAGAACCATGACTTAAATTTAAGGCTCTAAAATTCAGAGATTTGGTAGATTTTATGTATGAGGTCAAAAACAAATTACTACCTGACAAAAAAAGTATCCAAAGGTTGTTTAAATGGAAGAAAACTGTGTAAAAATGTGTCTGATGCTACTTTTTGACATGATATAGAAAATGTTAGGTGCAAAGGTAGGTGCAGTAAACTGTAGCCTCAGCACACCTTTCTGGCCTTCATGGCATTTTTCTTTCCCCGATTTGTTTTGGGTAATTAGATAGACTTATGTTCTCTGTTGTCTGTTCGTAAGAGACTAACAATACAAAATTTGGATTTACAACCATACACAGTTCAACTGCTGGGGTCCGACTCGTTAATAATTGTTGTGATAACTGTTAAATGAGGCACGGTTTCTTTGGAAAACTCTTGGATTGTGGTTCCTCCCCGTAGGGAGAAACGACAGCTGTTATAACACATGCAGAGCTCCTGTCTTACACTTTCCCCCCTCGAAACATAACAAGCCTTGAGTGCACAGCTATGCCACAGCATATGCGTCGAACACCGCACAGACACAATTGCACACACCAATAGAGACGTGACAGGTTTAAGGTTTAAGAACTTTGATTTCCAGATATGGAGCTGGGAAAGTACCAGAGGCCTTCACACGAAAAATGTTACAGAGAAAACATATTTGGCGTTTTGTTTTTTTTTTTGTTTGATTTGTTTGGGTTTTTTTGACTGCCCGTTTTGCACAGGTGTAAGCAAGCTGATGCTTTACCTTTTGATAAAGGGTATTTCCTAACACTAACACTTAAGAAGGAAAAGAAGTGTGAAGAGGGATAACAACTGTAGTCACACAATGTAAACAAACATCAAGCATGAGGCCACTAGGAATGAATAGAGAATGGATCAGTTGGAGCCTTTAGGCCAAGAGAACAGAGTATAGGAAAGCAAACCACTCAGTCAATCAGATAACTCTGTTCTTCTGACCCCATCACATCACTACACTATGACCACAAAGATCCGGCAGCTCTCAGGGGACCCTCACACCCCTGATTCCAATTAGAGAGATTACAGAGGAGTCAAGACAAGTGCAGAGGAGTTTCTTGGCCAAACAACCAAAACACCCCCCCCCCCTCCCTCGCCCAGACGGCATACCAGAGCAGTAGGCTGACTTCAGACTCAATTTAGAGCAACATCAAAGTGGAGGTTAGAGAAAGCCCAAATGGTGAACCGGTCAAGGGTCTCCATTAACTACAAAGCTTACATCAGCCCAGACTAAGGCCAAAGACGGCATTTAACAGAGACAGAGGTGGGTGCCGTGTCGCTGCCGAGGACACTAAATCCCGCAAGTTTTATACTATACTTGCTCAAAAGTATTTGGGTGTCTCAAATGTTATGCGCTTTGCAGAGCCACTCACAGATGCACAAGGCCTGTACAAAGCTTTCTTTTCAGCAACTGCGAACAAACTAAAGAACACACCCTGGCCAGGCTTACATTTCACTTTTAAGAGGGACTCCATAATGCATAGCAGAAACAAAATCCCATCAGTGTTGGATGTCAGCCAGATTGGAACAACGGCCAGATTCAGTGGAGCCAGTGGCTCTGTATGATGGAGCAGGCAGCTGCTCTCCCCCTTACTGTACCTCTTAAATTACTCTAATACATCACCTACATTTTTTACTCAAATACCAAACTTCTCCGATTGTTCTGGGATAAATATCGGGTCGGTTTCCTTTAGAGTCTTGTCCTCCATTTACTTCAAAAGGGTACCTCCAGATATGCATCCAGTACATGCGGTTGTTCATGGAGACTTGCATATAATAGGGTTTCCAGAATTGGAATGCATTCCCGGGAGTAGATTTGTAAATACTCATGCAGAGACAGACATGCTCTTCAGTTTGTCTCCACTGCTGTCAGAAGTCATTACACACAAGCTGCCCTGCCAGAACAATTCACTGAACTTTGTATTCAAGTGCTTCCAAGCCCAGAGAGAGACGGAGAGAGGGGAGGAGGGAAGAAAAGGAGTCAATATTAAAAAGCTGCCAAGTGTTTTTCTGCCGACATTTTTCATTTTTCTGTGCCTCATGGAAACTTCTCAGATGTCTTTTATATATATATGTCAATTTTTTCTTCATTCTTTTCACAGGAAACAGAAGAATCCATATGCCTTTAGTGAAAATAAGTGTGTAACTTTTACTTTTTGTCGGTGTAGTCATTTCATGAAGTGCCATTATGCGTCAAGTCAACAACACAGCAATAGAGTAATCTGGTCTTCTAGTACGCACCCGAAGGATTTGAGCGGAGGGATCAAATCAGCTGGATCAAAGTGATTTCTAGTCGTGCCATCAGCGTAATGTTGGTCGCTAAGTCAACAATCACTGGATGAATTGCCTAAAATTTTTGTACAGACATTCAGGATCCCCAGAGGATGAAGCCTAATTACTTTGGTGATCTCCTTGTTTTTCCTCTAATGCCGCCATAAGGTTGACATTTTTAGTTTTTAGTGAAATAACAGAAGAACTATTACATGGATTGCTGTGAAATTTGGTACGGATAACCATGGTCCCCAGAACATAAATTCTAATATCTTTGGTGATCTCCTGACTTTGCATCCAGCATTACCTGCAGGTCAGAGTTTTCACTTATGTAGAGAAATACAGAATTTCAACATTTACTAGAAGAATTGCCAAAAGATTTCATACAAACTTTCTTGGTTCCAAGACAAGGAATCCTGACTTTGGTGATCCCCTGCCTTTTCCTCTGGTTGCCACCACAAGATTGATATTTGAGTTTCCATCACTTGACAAAATAACTGGAAAATTGTATTTAGTTAGTGCTGATTAGCTATTGTTAGCACGCTAGCATACCAGTCTAAGAAGTGAACGTAGTAAAAAGCCGCTAGACATCAGCTTGTTAGCATATTGTCATTATGGGCACGTTAGTATTCTTAGTAGCATGTAGTGCAGAGCACTGCAGCGCCTACGTATAGCCTCACAGAGCTGCTGATGTGGCTTTAGACTCTTGGTCTTGTTTATCAGGCAGCTGTCTGTGTTCTGACCAGCATCATTTTTTTCCCCCGATGCTGTCCAGACTCCAACACGCCCCGTGCCTTTATCGCGCCATGCTGATAAAATATGTTTCAGGATGGCACCACATGTTCTGAGACTAAGTGCATCCCTCTGGGGGAAGCCACGCACCACGGCAGGAAAAGGATTTGACTTTGAACTCGCAGCTGAAAACAGAGCTACAAGTTCAAATATGGGTCATTCTTGCTTTAAATTAGCCAAGAGTACTCAGAAAGTTTTAATTGTCAAAGCCAAAACTTTAGAACATGGTATGATATGAGGTTAAACAGACTGACAATTGTTTTGTTGTACTGGTTTCCCATCAGGAAGAACTTCAGATTTCTTTGGATTGCTTTATGGAACAGATTAACACCACGACAAGGAGTAAAGCTGGATAATGTTACAAAGAGACTCATGTTCTGATAGTTATTGATTCACATGAGGATTTTGTAGGAAAGCAGATGGGGCTGTTAAAAAGTTTGGAACGGTGACTTAAAATCCAGACAGAGAGGTCGATGCTGGTTTTGCCATCACAAAGGAGGGTAATTGATGGTGGGCTCTGTAGGAGATTAATGACACCTGCAGTAAAATCTGGGTTATAAGGGGACAGTGGAAATTTACCAGGGTTGCTTAGGCCTGCGGATAAAAAGGTACTCTGTGACACTAGTCAGGTAATGATAAGATAACTTAGCCATTTCTCTGCTATACAAAGGCTGGAGGATAATAAAGCCGCACAAATTTCCCCAGAGGTAATACCACTGAAGGCATCTGTGTCTAAGGAAGGAGGTGAGAAAAAAAAGACACTCTGGGGGCAGACAGGAGTTTTAGTTTTTGTTTGAAATATGACCTATGCTCTCTTCTCCAAACTGTGATCATGTATCTCTCCAAGAGGAAATAGCTGCTCAGGAACAGATATGCCTCAGCACAGAAATGTCATTGTTCACTAGATCAAGGCCTTAACAAGAAACCTGAAAGAAAGAAATTGTCTTCCCGGCATCCACATAACAATGAGCTGAATTTTTACGCTTCAGTTTTTGTACGGCTGAATTACATGAAATACGGTCCTGGTTAAAATTATCGGCACCCCTGAATTTTAAGTGCAGAATTTAGAAAATGTTCAGAAATAAATGCAATTTAGACAATTTCATATAATCTGAATATTTAATAAAATGTCCAAGGTTACTGAATAAATAAAAACTACAGACATAAAATGTGCACGTGACACAGTTATTGGCACCCTTTTGATGAATTTCCTCAAACAAAATAAAAAACAAGACTCATCTGTGCTTAATGATCAGTGTTCACATGACCTGAATTAACCAATGAACGACAGTTTTACTGCATGAAAGGGGGCTGATTGTTTCCGGTTTCTTTTTCACAGTGGCAAAGTCAAGAGAGCTGTCTGAGAGCATCAGAAATGCTATTATCAAAAAACATAACAATTCCAACAGACACAAGGCAAATGCCAAAGATCTTGAAATCCCTGTTCCAACAGTTCATAAGCTAAGCTAACTAGCAGCTGGCTGCAGCCTTACATTTAATGGACAAGTATGAGAGTGGTATCGATCTTCTCATCTAACTCTCCACCAGAAAGTGAATAAACATAAAATGTCAAACTATTTCTTCAAGCCCTCAAAAATCAAACATGGAGAGAGGTTATTCTTTCTTAAAAGACATCTGAGATACTTAAGTAATAGCTAGAAGGGATTATTGTGGGATTAATACTCCGCATACACGTTCACACATAGTACAGTCCCACAGTAAAGTAGGAGAAGCAGGATAAAGGACTGCCAGTTTTCACATTTCCATAACTTCCGTACTTTCTGTAACTCAGTCCCTCTGGCATCCTGCCAATGTGGGCCACAGTTTGAGCTCAGTCTTTAAAGCATAGCTGCTGTTTCAGGAAACAGAAAATGAGACATGACCCAGGGCCTCCAAGACATTTGCCTGAGTAATCACAATGCTTGAGCAGAGTTGAAGATGCTGTTTGAATAGCATGGGCCATTGTGCCCAGATTATCTTTCTGGCAGCCTCAGGAGTATTCGTAGAACTTCAGACAAGACACATGTCGAAACATGTGGGCTGAATTATGACGTTTTGGTGAGCATCACCAGTTGCAGATGCACAACCCCAGCTGATAAAGGTGTATCTCTTTCTAGCTCGGTATAAAAGCTGCTCTAGATACACAGTGGGCCTCATCTTGTCCTAAAATTCTCTTACCTTTTTCTTCTTCGTACAACTGTTCCAAGTTGGATTCACCGAACTATCTTGACCATTAGCACGATCAACGCCCAGAGAGTAAAAAGAGAATTTTACACGGCGGAGCTTGAAGTGCTGCTGTCAGAAATCAGCCCAAAACAATTAGAAAATGTTAATAGTGCATGTTTTCGATGGTGTGTCATCAGAGCAGTGACAGAAATAAAGAAAGAATGGTTCAGGCTACATAAAGTTATGCTAAAAAACAACCTTTTAAAGTGAAGTGGTCTGTGAATAATATGCGAGGCGGTCAAGGGCACGACAATCACTGAGATGTTAGTCTAGAGAATATTACAGCCTGCTGAAGGTGATGTTACACTCTCGGATGCTATAACGTACTGCTGAAATGTATTAGCTGCTGTGCCAAAATATGCCAATAAACATACTAAAGCCTAATAAGCCTGTCTCTAGACTGGCAAGCCACAATGATGATGATACGGTGAACGAAGTATACATTTTTGCATCAAGTTTTTTTAAATATGTTTTTTAATTAAATCAATTCTGTTGTCATATTTAAACTTAAATTTAATTCAGATTAAGCCACCACAACCCTTAAGTCAGACGAGTGTTTTCCCTTTGTGTGTTCTACCCCTGTGAAGAAAGGCAGTTGTTCATGACTCGTACGACAGGTCTGGACTATTTGTGAATTTCATTGGTACCTAAGAGGAAACTGCAAGAACGAGACAATTTATGAATGTCCCACATTCTCTCGCATTGCTCATACATTCCATTTAAGAATTAATCTGTTTGTACGACTGGTTCTTGGATGACGCCCAATAACTGCAGAACTGTGTTACATGGGAACATATACAAATGGAGACATATCCAAGAGCATTCTTTAATATAGTATATATTGCCATAATGTATTTTTTTTTACATTTTTGTTAATTCCTTCCATCTAATACATACATATCCTATGATCCTGACTCTAGTCTGGTGGTCAGAACTCAGATGACACTGTCTTCAGTGACAGTAACCACATGCGTGCTTTTAATCTAAACACACCACTTTTTGTGAGGTGCAGCACCCGTGGTGGTCTGGTCCGACTTTCCCCATCCATGACACAGTAGAATAAATCAAGATAATCTGATTGGACTTTTTCCCACTACCGTAGACAAATACCACAAAGACCATGGTAACTACTGTATCTGAACAAGAAAGAAGATAAACCTTTTTGCAGGATTCAGGAATCCACAAATGCTTGCCATTGAGTATTATTTTGTCCTGATAGACTGAGATTTATTTTTTGCTGATTCATTGCCAGTTAGTTTGATTAAATAAAACACTTTACATAAAGCAGTCGTCATGGACATATTATAGGCCTCATGTGCATGAACAGATAGACCCATGATAAAATCTGCTATCAGATGTAAACTTGAGAGGAGGTACTGGACCAGCTTAGTGCACTGCAAACATTAATGTTGCCTAGTAACATAACTTTGGACAAAACATTTCACTTTTTTGCCCTCTAAAGTGCAGTAATGGTTTTTCCCATCCAACTTGGCGTCATGAGACATAAATCAGTTTTGGTTCCAGTCTTAGACAAGAGTTTTCTCCAAAGTGACAAAAAAAAAGCTCTGACTGGGTAACCAGAGAGTTAAGTGGAGGTTTTTACTCTCTCCAACAGTCACTCAGATGTCAGGTCGAATTGGAGATTTTGGATGTGGAAATATGAAATGCAGTCTTGTGATGTGTAGCTACCAAGGAAACTTTTCAATGTTTTAACCTTTTAACTCCTAAATCTGAGTATTTGATGGGTCGGGAGTGGAAGGGGTTGCGGATGCATTAAGCATCAGGTACAAATATGGGTCCTTTCTGGAAGAAGGTTGAGGGAGTATTTGGATTAGCAGTTAGCTCCAATCAGGGTGGTCCGGGATACAGAGTTTATGTTTAATTTAAACATAAGCTCTCTGGGTCTGCGTACTGTCAGTGTGCTGAGAAAAACCATGCAGATCAGTTAAACAAGTGGTGAGATAGTTGTTCGAATATGAAGTCTGATGACAGAAGTTACAAAGGCTTGCAGAAAGAATTTTGTTTATCACAGAAGTCATTGGCTGAATAGATACATACGTAGATATAGTTTTCACCTTTTGCTTGTGAACTACAGTATATTACAGGCACACAATCGGCTTTTTCACAGTCCTATACTTGGTGGCATTTCTTGGATTATGCTAATTACCATTAACTTATTGCTGTTTTCTGTTTCAGAACAAGAAAACCCCCAAAAAATCATGCATTAGTCTTGACAGAAAATAAGATTATTGTCATTTCAGAGGCCACATGAAAAACAGCTATTATAAATCTAACCAAATATGGTTTGCCAGCTCCTCCAGTCTGTCATGTCCAGCTCTGCTTCCTAGGCCACGTTTTCTTCGTTCCATGTTTTCATGTTGCATTGCCTGTTTTATTTTGTGGTTTTTTTTACCCTTTTTTCTCGGCACAGCAGTGCTTTGAGCTGAATGCTAATATCAGCATGCTAACATGCTAACAGTAACAATACTAACGTGCTGATCTTTAGCAATCATGTTCCACATCTTAGTTTAGCATCTTAGCATAATTACCACTAATACAAAGTGCAGCAGAGGCTCATGAGAACATCGTTAGTTTTGCAGGTATTTGGTCATAAACCAAAGTATTGGATAAATTAAGATTTTTGCCTCATGATGGCACTAGAGGCAAAGTGGATGAGGGGTAGTGAAGGGAGCATAAATATTTGTACCAAATTTCATGATAGTTCATCCAATAGTTGTTAAGATATTTCAATTTGGACCAAAGTAATGGGCCAACTGGCTTCGCCATCCCTGGGGCCATGAAGATGCTTGTTATTGGTTACTTTTGTTTTAAGATACGTTCCTTTATTTTCTAAATTTCTGGATGAAAATGAAATGGAAGATCTGTTGTCTTCTGTGATCTTCCTTTCAATCTAGCAACGGCAAAACAGAGATGGGCTGCACGGAGGAGGAGGTTGCTGATTGAGTAAGCTGTCAACTGCAAAGACACACCACAGACACACATCTAGAAAAACTCTTCATCAGTGTGTAAAGAAAACAGAGCCTGTCGGGACATGGGGTGGATATCAGGCAGACAATGAAGGGCTACAGCAGGAAACAACAGGTACTGACCTGCCATTGTTAAAAGGAAAAAAAGGGCAAAACAGTGCTGCATAAACAATATCAAATGGCAAAGAGGCAAAGATCTGATATATTGTATCGTAATATAAAATAATTAACATTTACAATCAGATGTCAGAAGTAGCAACGATTTGGCTAATTGAATCTGGTATACCAACTACCACCGTTGTTTCAAGCCTCGATTTTATCATTTTAATTTGACATTGTTCTGTTTGTGTCCAAGAAAATAGATTAGTCAGTGAAGCAGCTAGGTGTAACAAAAGCTCCTTTGGGCAAAAAAAAGGAAAAGCCTATCTTGAGAATTATGGCAAAGACTACAGTGCAGCCTAACACATTCAACAATAATCCTTAAGCCTTTTCCCTTATTTTGAAAACTTATTTCAATAGTATGCCTATCATTTAAATCAACTTATGTTATCTCATCTTGTCCTTTATACATGAGCGCACACACGTACATACAGTACAAACACACTCACCACACACAGTAGCAAGGGAAATATAAACAGGCTGCGTTTTGCTTTGCCTGCAAAATCTAAATATTGACTCACTAACCTATAATCATACACAGTCCGAACAAAATCGAAATAAACATGTGTGGCTGTAGTGTGTAAGTGTGTGTCTCAAGGGCACTGAGACCCGTGAATGCTGACACTGACAAACACACTCACAAAAAAGGGGAAGTGGTTCCGTTTTTAGTGAATACCAGACAATATGGATTCCATCCAGCACACTGGAGCAACATAAATTATTTTGCATTCTCCATGTACGCACAAAGGAGTGCTTTTGAAATTGCTAAGCCTTCCATCTCTGATCAAACATCTGCTTTCAGTTCACATAATTCAACTTTCATATGACTCACATACAATATTCTCACATTAAGAGGCTTTAAATTGCCAGGACGTAAGCAAAAAAGCCAATAAAAATTCCGTTGTGTACTCAGAAGAGCTTATGCAATTCAATGCCAGGTTTCCACGTGACATCAGCAGCCAGCGAGCCACACAACTGTGTTATTATTGTGTTGTAACGTTACTAAAATCTCATTAAATTTCATATTAGGCTTTCAATCTATTTTTTTCCCTTTGCGGCAAGCTACAGCACAATATTGGGAAAGATACAGACAATGCTGACTTTGAAGGCATTGTTGTTCTACGGACCATAATTATTGCTTTCCTAAATAAACTTGATTGAATGAGGCTTTTGTGTTGGAATACTGCTGGATCTTTTTGTTTCTCTCAGTGAGTCTTTATGGCTCATTAGTGCTGTGGCAAAGCTGAAACATTTCTGGCACTACTAAGGCCTGTCAGGGTGTGCTGCTGATGCCAGAAATCATCAGAGGCTGACGGGGAAACACAGAGTCTGAAAGAAATGAGGGTTGTTAATGGACATGGACAAAAAGGTAAATGAACAGTTGAACATTTACAAGAATGTGCTTACTCGCTTTCTTGCACAAAGATAGATGAAAAGCTCGGTACCACTCTCATATATGTCCATTAAATGTGGAGCTGGAGCCAGAACCCAGACTGGAAACTGGGGCAAACAGCTAGCCTGGGTCTGTCCAAAATCTGCCTAATAGCACCACTAATGCTCACTAATTAACATGTTATATCTTGCTAGTTTAATCCATACAAAAACCAAAGAGTAAAAACAACAGTTAGCGGTTTACAGGGGATTGGTGGTTATTTAGTTTGGACTGGAGTCGGGTTTTTGTACGAATTAAATTAACGAGATACAAAATGGCAATTAGTAAGCTTCAGAGGTGGATTTTGTCGTTTTCAGGCAGAGCTAGGCAAGCTGTTTCTACCGGTTTACAGTCTACATGCTAAGCTAAGCTAACCAGGTGTTGGCTCTAGCTTTGTATTTACAGTACAGACCTGAGAGTGGTATCAGACTGGTCGTCTAACTCTGGGCGAGAAAGCCGATAAGAGTACTTCCCAAAATGTCAAACTATTCCATCAAAGGTTCAAGTGTTTAAATTATGGGGTAAGTCGTCAACCACATCAAAAAGGCGCCAAAAAACACCCAGAAAACCTCTGAAAAATAACTTCAGATTACATCTTAAAGAGAAAGCTGTTACTTTTTTAAATATTTACATTAGTTTGTCTTAACATTAGAATTGATCTTTATGCTATTGATTTATGGTTACTCAAGGCTCATAGAAACAATCGTGTACTTTTGCTTCTGGGCTTGCATCCCAAATTCCCATTCCGTCCAAACAAAATATAGTAAAATGACCTGGTCTCAGCTTTCTTAGCAAGAATATGTAAGGAAAGCAGTCTCCATGCATAGGAATAGGACAAACAAATTGCTCAGATTCTGGGAAACTCTGAGCCCATAAAGAAGAAGGCTGATTGGATTCTGTAACAACAATGTTCCTGCACACAAGAAGTCTTTGTGGCCGGTGTACATTACCAAAAACTATTTACTGAAGGGTACCAAAGGATCTTGCACAATGACAGTCACTTGCACTCGCTATTTAGTCAATGTTAGCACGCTGGTTCCTTTTCTGTCCAGTTTGGAGTG
This sequence comes from Xiphias gladius, assembly GCF_016859285.1. Taxonomy (NCBI): domain Eukaryota; kingdom Metazoa; phylum Chordata; class Actinopteri; order Istiophoriformes; family Xiphiidae; genus Xiphias; species Xiphias gladius. The sequence goes on along the minus strand of NC_053419.1, from coordinate 20,428,002 downwards.
TTACATTTTTTGATCCTTAAGAAAAAAGTATCCTTAAACAGAGACACAATTTGTCGTCCTCAACCCATACATGCATACTGGACTTTGTGAAGAACATGAGCATCTTTTCATTTGTCTTTATTTAAAAAACACAGGGTAAGTCTCTTCAAAGAACACACAGAGCAATGAGCTGGAAGTAGGACAGCGTGAGGCAGAGTTCGTAGGTCCAGTGAAGCTCCTGGTTCCTTCATCAGTGCAGCTGAAGGAATGAGTAGGAAGCAATGCCCCGATTGAGTCTCTTGATTATGTTTAGTTCTGCTTTAGGCCGCTCACCACCAGACTTGACCTGCTGTATTCAAAGAGACTGGGAAAAAAAACATAATTTATTATCCCAGACAGTTTGCCAGTTGATGCCTACTTTATACTGTCTTCTGTAAGTCTTATACAAAGCAGACCTGAGTACCTCATTTGTTATGCTTCTTGTAAATGGAAAGATATTCTTGCACATCATCAGGGGACCCAAGGACCACAGGCACTCGCTGGTGGATCGTGGTGGGCTGGATGTCCAGAACATTCATGGATCCTGTGGTGGCCATGCCTCCTGCCTGCTCCATGATAAAGGCCATGGGATTGCATTCATACAGCAGCCTCAGCTGAAAGGCCAGAAGCAGAAAGACTAGTGACTGGATATGAAGGTAAATGATAAATTACTTATGCTTGCATTTTACAGCACCTTAACACAGAATGGCTGAAAATATTAAATAATTAAAAACTTTTTTTTGTCCATTTGTAGAAGCTCCATCCACTCACCTTGCCCTTAGGACTCTTGACGTTAGCAGGATATAAAAAGATTCCTCCATACACCAAAGTACGATGAACATCAGCTACCATTGAACCAACATATCGACTGCCATATGGAGCAGAACCATCCTAGAAACACAAACATGTTGTATAGAATTTACAGGAATTAAATTAAAAAAATATATATTTTTAAATATTTTGCATTCATTTCCACAATACAATAATAAACAATAATAATAATAAACACTAGTCACTGGCCACTTGTGTAGCCAGTTCCACATTTGGCCTTTGTAAAGTAATGATGTTTTAAAGCACTGTGACTTTAACAGCTCACTTATTGCCATTACCTCTGGGTATTTCTTCTTTTGTAGGTACTCTGTCACATCCGGATAAAAGTGCTGTGCATATCCCTCATTCAAACTGTAGATTTTTCCCTTTTTCTTAATCTTCACATCTCGATCCACCAAGATGAACTCACCGATTGCCTGCAAAGAAATGCCCGCATATCAGAATATCATGATGTAGTCAAATACATAGTGACATTATCTGCAGAAAGGAAATCAAAGCAACAAAACAACTATATATATATATACTGTATATAATCAGGTATAGCTTATGGTTTTGATGCCATCTTACTGGGTCAAGCATGAAGCAGTTGACTCCCTGACCAGTGGAGATGACTATCATGGTGGCACTGCCATACAGAGCATAACCAGCAGCGACAATGTTTCTTCCAGGCTGCAAAGCGTCCTTCTCAGATGGCTCATCATCTGTGGTCTATGGAACAACATGTGGAAAAATATCACAACAATGAAAAAGCGAGTATAGGAACGGAAAGGAGCATTGAAGGTGCAACTGTGTCGGAATGCTTTTTTCTTTGACAAGCATACAGGGTGGGAGGATACATTACTGGGGGACAGTGTAAACTTATAACCTCTATTTATGGATTCGGGCCTAAATTAAACTTAACCAGCTTTTTCTGTTATGTTAAGGTTTGCGTCTCAGGTTTTTTTCAGCCTGGATACCCTTGAACTAATATAAAAGTGGTGGCATCTCATCCAGTGTAGTTAGTGTACATGTAATGTCAGATCCCTGTACGGCTCCTGTATCAAGAATGTTCTTGAAAATTTTGGACAATAAAAGTCCCCTGGTACGTGAGGAGGAGGACCCTACCCTAATTTACCAGATGCCGATTTGAAAAAACTACAGTCATGCTAGCAGCTGTCTGAGGCTGTACTTAATGCACAGCGGCGCTTTGAGCTAAATGCTAATATGGGCATGCTAACATGCTCACAATGAACATGCGAACATGCTAATGTTAAGCAGTAAATGTTTACCATGTTCACAATCCTAGTTTAATGGGTTAGCATGCTAATATTAGCAAATTAGAACTAGGCTGCAGGGACTGTCATTGGTTTTGCAGGCATTTGGTCATAAACACAGGCACTAGGGCACAAAGGCAAGAGATGAAAAGTAAAGTGATCATCAAAGTTATTAGAATTCATCCTGAGGGGGACATTAATGTGTGAACCAATATTTCATGACAATCCGTCTAATATTTGTCAGGACATCTCACTAAACAACAAAAATGTCAACCTCATGGTGGCGCTAACTGAAAAGTAGGGGATCACCAAAGTCAATAGGCTTCATCCTCTGGGGACCATGAATCTCTGTCTTCATTTTCATGGTTATCCTTCCAATAGCTCATGAGATGTTTCAGTTTCAACCAAAGTGGTGGACCAGCCAACTAGAGCCATGCTGCTAGCATGGCTAGAAATATTCATTCAGGAAAAATTGATAGCAGAATGCAATACTGAACAATGGGCCGATGTAATAACGTTCCTGTGTTTGGAATCAGCATGCCGGATCATAGTTACTAACCTTTTTGTAGATAGCAAAAATTGTTCCGATTGAGACAAGACAGTCAATGTTTGAGGAACCATCCAGTGGATCAAAGCACACGATGTATTTTCCCTGTAAGTTAAGAAAATGAATTTTCTTCAATGTCACAACAATGCCCAAAAAAAACTTGTGAAAACCTATCGCATAAAGGAAAAGAGCACACATTCACACAGCCATGCATGCACACACTATACAGATGCACATACTCTCTTGTCTGGTTCAACAATGATGGCCTTCTCATCTTCCTCTGACACAAGCACACAGGAGCTGAAGGAGGACTTGATCATGTTGATGACCATGTCATTGGACAGGACATCCAGCTTCTTCACCTGGTCCCCTGTCACATTGGTGCTTCCAGCAATGCCATATCTTTCAGGAGAGGAAAGGGGGACAGACCCAAGTTTTTAGAGCCTGAATAAAAGCTGCCCATCTCTATGCAACTCTAAAACATAGTTAAAGAAATGTGATGATAATCCATATAAATTGTCTTGTAAAGTGCATTTAGTGCCACTTTAAGTGTTTTTTTCCAAATTGTGCGCAAGGTCTGAAAAAGCCCGTTATCTTCTTGACCTCTGCCCTGGGGGATTGTATACAACATTTGCAGAGTTTACCTTTGGCCAGGGGCTAAGTTAAAACTGCTCACTGATTCTCATGTCATACTGCGTGCAACTAAAACTAACACTGAAACCCAGATATCAATTCCTATTTTACACACATTTAAATGGAAGAAAAACTACTGTACTGAAAGAGAATAGAAGTTGAAACTCACCGAAAGTAAGCTTAAAATGGAAACCATCAAATAGTAGTTACCTTGATTGAGTTGTAAACATTTAATAGGGTGCATACTGTAGTTTCACCCCCCCATTAACCGTATTCACCTTCATATTTAGATTCATGATTTTGTTATTATTCCCACCTTGGTATAAAAAAATAAAAAGAAAAAGGAAATATCGCTCACAGGTTCGCGATCCCAGCCTTCCTGACAGCTGTGGAAATGGCTTTGACAGCTGTGCAGATGGAGTTGAGCAGGTTCGTCAGCTCACCTGTTCCATGTGCCTTCCTGCCCTCCTCCAGTACAAACCTGGTGAGGGTCAGCACGTTGGTATCGAAGGCTCCTCTGTCAGACATTTTGCTGTCAGGTGTGGGACTGGGACTGGGACCTAATGCCTTAAGTGAAGTTGGTGAGCATTGCCCCAAAGTTAAAAAGTGGACTCTAGAACTGAGATAGGGGAAGGGACAGGGGTGTGCAACTCTTCCAACCAATCATACGTGTCCTTTCTCCCAGTCAGGGAATGATTTGATCGCTTCTCTAACTATGGGTTTAAAAGACCAAAGTTCAAAGATAGTATTCACTTTGTGTGTTAACGTAACAATGGCTGATTTGTGATGATGTGGGGTTGTTTGGGAAACAGTGTTTAGGCTCTACAGACTTGGCTCTTGTTACATTGTGTTCAAGTGTGCAATTTTTCCAAAAGTTTTAAAAGAAGCAGTGTTTATACAATGCAGTATTAATCACCTGGCCTAATTCCTATTTCTCTATACTACAATAACAAATGCTATATACTTTTACAAGTAGCTGCTCAAGTCTTATTATTTTTGAACTGATGAGCAAGACTAGTTGTAAACAAATTTTGATTGTTTAGTTTTACAAGTGCCAAACAATTTATGAGATTCACTTACTTAATGTAACTTTGGGGAGATATATAAAGTTACTAAAACTAACACATTTTACGAACAATCCAAAATTGGTGCACAGCTTGTACTGGACATGAATAAACATACTTTACTGGATACACTATTGAAACTACTCAAAACATGCCTTCCCCGCATGATCCAAGAAGTGTAAAGTTCAAGTCATGGGACTCATTGTCCCGGTCTACCCTAGTAGTTTTTATATAAGACCTTTAATTTTCGATGTGCTGATAGAACAGTATTTGCAAGGTAATAAACAGCCACGCTCAGAGGGAGGGGGTGTTGAATGTTGACTCCTTGCTACTGTGTCTGTGCAGTGCATGCCTGTATTTAGCTTATGGCTTTCTCTGTCTGTGACACAAACACGAAAGTAGTAGTAAGTAAAAAGGACCTCACACGGTTCATGGAGTTTATGGACTTTCCACATAAGCTTAAATACAATGTGTCAGAGACCCATTTCACGACACGAGGCTAAAGTTGAACCTTGAACTTAACAAGATACCAGGAATGATAAATGCTATGAGGTAATGTGTGATGGTTACATGGTCATCATGGATTTTTGAGATTAATGATAAAAATTGCAGCTACAAATGAGATTTTTGCAGACCAGCATGTGAGAGCTACAAAAATTACACAACAGAATTTGGTTCGACTGATCCCTCGATACACAAAGGGTCCATTAAATCAATCCATTACATACACACGCGCGTGTGTGTCGGTGAAAGCAACATAGGTTACACTAACATGTAACTTTTGTAACCTGGGAATGCCACTCAGGCTCTAAGGGAACAACTTTGATGTTGCTGGTCCACTGTGAGGTGTAAGTGTACTTCTCCGCTGTGTCCACTTGATGTCACTGTGCATCTTGCGAGCACATATTGTTGAACATAGACGAAGTCCTGGGCGAAGATCTAGTGCCAATGAGCCACCCACCTCCTACTGCTGCTGCTGCTGCTGCTGCTGTTGAGGTTATGGCTGTAACACCTCTCACATAATGATGTCACTGAAGGGAATGTGAATTTAGAGAGAATATCATCGGGCAAATGTCAAGATATATGCCCACAATATTGGATTTAGGCTACATGTCAGTTAACCTGCAGAAAGCTGCAGGAAGCTAGAGGCTCCAGAGACGGTGAAGTAAAAAATCATGTAGACTTTCTGCTGTGTAATCGATATAACAGAGGGGAAGACATCATCAATATTTTACTGAGAACTATTCAATACCTGACTGGCTCCCAGGAGCACCTGCTCGACACGCTGACAGCCCTTGTGCGCAAGCGCAGTGGCTCTCCTACGCCCGTGGAGGGAGAGCTTCTTCCTTCACGGGGCTGGCGTTTCGCGGTTTGGAAAGTGAGAGAGATGAGCTCGCCGTCCTTTTGATGTCCACGGACTCTTGCTGGACCTTTTTTCCCCAGCCGATAGGGCTTCTGGGAGAAATAGTTTTTAACTTCTGCATCACCCGAGCGCGTGGCTGCAGGTGTGTCCACCTTCTCCCCCTGCACAGGTGAGCGACCTCTCGTCACGCCCGCTGGCCTTTACCTAACCCAGGCGCGATCGCCTTGGCTCGCTTATTAAAACAAACTAACAAACAAGAAGACACACTCTGTTCACCGTGAGACAGTCAGGTGGTGGTCGAGATCCGCACCGGTGTCGCTCCGCGGTTTAAGTTGAGTTGAGTCGTGCGCTCCGTGCGTGGCCACAAGGCGTCAGGCTGAAGCCGAGATCCTGCCCCGCCATGGTCGGCGGAGGGCTGCGGGGGTGTTTTCACGTGGTCAGGGAGGAATTTCGCCGTTATGTCAACCTCAGCCATAGAGCATCCTGCTTTCCAGGCTCCACTGCAGTGCCCACCTGTTGTAGTCGTGTGGTTTACGCGCGGGAGCAGCTCTTTGATGAAGCCGAGTGGCAATGAGGACTCTTGAAACCCCTGCAAAGTCATTTCAGCCTGTGACCCCTTAAGACAAGTTGCGTGTGTTTACCAGTTGTGACCAGGTGCTTGTTTTATTTTAATAGTTTTTTGTTTGTTTTTTTTAGTTGAAATGACCTAGCAATTAAAAAAAAAAAAGCAAAAATTTGGGAAAGGTCTGGGGGGAAAAATCTTTCTGCTTATCTTTCTGCTTACCTATATACCTTACTGGTAATCGTATTGGGACCCTCTTAGGCCGGTTTTATGACCCACAAAGTAGGAACCGCAGCCCCACACTTACACCAGTGAGAGATTCTCTTAATGACCACAACCCATTGTGTAACAGCTTGCAGCAGTTAAATAGGAAATTTAGTATTTTCCAGAATGTTTTTGGCTCAGTTACTAAAATAGAGCCAGTGCCGGATACTGTAGGAAAACAGTAAATGTAAACTGTGCCCTTTTAAGCGTACTGTATTTCATTATGTGTCAAACTAACATGGGCAGGCATTAGAGGGACTACAAACAATGGCCCCAGGGGGTCAGTCTACTGTCACTGTGTAAATTAGGGAATGAGGGATTGAATGAATGAACGAGGATATGTAAGTTGCTTTGTGAATAGAAAAGATGCCGTGTATCTAGAATGTATTCAACTAACGCTGTTAATGTAAGCAGTACCCTGTTTTCGTGTATTTAAATCCAAAAGGGCAGAGCAAACATGCATTTTTATGTTTAAAGTTTTTACAATCTTTGTCTATCCTTATCTTTCTAAGCCAGTCGTACTTTCTCTGTTAGGTCCAGATTCTGTTTTCTCCTGCTTTTCTTCTGTGATAAATGGAAACGTGACTCTTCTCTCCTACAACGTGTTTTCCCAAGTCTCTGTAACATTCGTCTGAGAGCAGTGGAAACAGTACTTTGGGTCGCTGTGGCCGACTCTAAAGACAACCTGCTAAACTTATTGGATTTATTGCCAGAGGCCTGATGTCATGTCTAGTTGTTCACACAGTATCCAGATGAAAATAAAGTAAGTGTCAGTGTGGAGACTAGGTGATGCCTAATTTTACAGCCTACATACCATACTGACATTCCCAGCGATTCATGTTCCATAATTCTGCTACTCTTTATTTTCAAATTTCTTGCTATTATAGCTTATTTTTATAAAGTTTTCTTTATCTACTTCCTGTAGTTATTTTATCCATAACAGCACTAAACGTCATGTAACTGACTGTTTGTAAGGGGGTTCTTTGCAGGTGCTAAATAAGACACTGAATGAACTGGGCCGATGTGCACTGTTTGAGAGAGAGTCTCCACAAAACCTCCACATGCTGAGAACAGAAGGTGCTTACTGGTGAGAAAGTGATACGACGATGCAATGCAGTGAGTCACTGCTGTGCCCTGAGGCTTAGCCTTTTGCTCACTCTACCTTTGCAGAATTAACTATAATATGTCAAGGCCTGGTATAGCATTTCCTTTATGTAAGCACTGTAGGGTAAGTTATTATAGACTGCAGAACCATGGGCCGAGAGAGAGAAGGAGACTGAACGAGTGATGCAGTATGAGCTTGCATTTAAAAGCTAATAATCAGAAGCGTAGTTAACCTTTTACGTTTTTCTTGTATTTCCAGATTTATTTTGAGTTCTAACTGCATGTAAAGGGATAGCTCCATTATTGACTCCTTTTTGAAACGTGCTCATGGCTCAAGGCAGTTACATCTTGAGAAATGTGTCAGGTAACTATTACTGTTACTATGCTAATAACTTAAATTCTATCGTTTTAAATAATTTGTACATAATTTGTGTATTTCTGTATGAATAATTAACAAAATGTATTCAGCCTCTTTGTTTATAGTGGTTACAATGGAATTTAAAAACCTAACATTACAAAGAAGGGAATATCTCAATCAACTTGTAGTGTTTGACATTTACAATAAAAGTACAGTTATACCTGTTTAATGAATTACAATTTTTATTGTGTCAAGCATTTGATACATGTAAAAGATTTCAGTTACTTTTTGTTTGTTCACTGGCTGAAATATTTGGAATATGGTCTGTGGTTGAAAAGACCTGCCAAGAGTATGGTCCGGCATTCTGAGGGAGAATTGCAGAGTAATTATAGAGTGGGTTCAGTCTATGTAGGGACACATACCATTTCTGTGTGTCTCTGAAAAGTGTCTACTGAAAACACAGTGTCCATACGATTGGTAAATCCTCCTCTGTCCCTCCTCTTCTTGTGGGACAGGCTCAGAGAAATCATAGTCAAAAACATTCCCAGGGTGACAGAAGAATGACTTTAGACTTGAATTGAAATGGTCGCTGATGAGAGTAAACACTGAGGTAAGGAAAGAAAAAAGAAACTGTCAGGGCAGAGAGTATATAGCATAAAGCAGTATAAAGCATTAAAGGCTGTATTTTCCATAGCATATTGTAGTTTTTGTAGTTTATTGTTTTGTTATGAATTGTAAAAAAAAAAATTAGATTTTTCAGCATAAATAGTTTCGTAAATTCAATGTCTACTTTTAAAGTCAGTTTCAAACTTAAATTCTTAATGTATATTCTTATTAATTTTCTGATGTTTTTTTTATCACATGCAATCAGAGGGACATTTGGATACATTCCCACATAGTATGTATTTTAAATTTCCCTCTTTCCAGCCCAGTGTTTGGAGTATTTTTTACTCTGCAACAGTAATAAAACTGCTTGTCCACTGCTTGTCTAATAGGTCAAAGCACTGAAGAGTGTGTTCCTAATTACCTGGGGATTGGCTACAGTTATCAGTCGGACGTGGACTACTTCAAGTGTGTGGACCATTTTCATAACGGCACCACCATTAAGCGGCTAAGCCTTAAGAGGAGGCCTAGAGTGGCCGTCAATAATGCAGAAAAAACACAGAGTGGTTTTTCAACCAACAAGTGGCATTCTGCAGAATCCTTGTCATTATCTAGGTCCGATGATACAAGACTACTGGGCATGTCTTCTACAACCAGAGGTCGACCACCACTTCCTCCACCACATGGTTCATCCTTGGATAACAAGCTCACAAGGAATGAGGGACCAGCAATGTGTCAAATACCTACTGAGTTAAAGCCACAGCCTGCTGTAAGATCTCTTGTTTCACAAAGACAGTGCCCCATGGTGGAAAAGACCATCATGGAGACCCACAAACACTTGGAGCAGGAGGAGACCACCCAGACTCCACCTCAGCCCCAACCTCGTCGACGACTGGCCAGCTTTGGAGGGGTAAGCTCCCCTGGGTCACTTTCCCCCTTCACTGGCCTGGGTGCATATAATCAGAACAACAATGGGAACAAGCCTACTGGCACAGGGGGTGATATGCGTGTCCACCTTAGTTCGTCCCTGGGCAGTAGAGGCAGCACAGGGTGCCTGAAATTGAGCCCACAGAACTCTGGTAGAACCACTCCAGTTACAAGTCTGGGCCCTGTGCACCTGCAGAATGTGCGTGACCAGATGGTGGTAGCTCTGCAGAGGCTGAAGGAGCTAGAGGAGCAGCTGAAAATCATCCCTATTCTCCAGGTAAAAATTTCAGTCCTGCAGGAGGAAAAGAGGCAACTTGTCTCTCAACTCAAAAACCAGAGTGACAACGAGGACATGAATGATGTGATCTGGAGGAAAGCTTATAGCATGGAAAGGTCTGACATTGAGAAGGTGTTGAATACTGAGGAGGGATTTAAGAGCATAGTGCGGATTGACTCAAGCAACCTCAGGGAGTTCAGGAAACTGACTGAAGAGATGGAGCCATTGGACAGAACCATCAAGGGTGGACGTTTGCAAGCATGGCCTGGAAAAGACAATAGCCTTCTGCATGACATGGCTATTAAGTCAGTCGCAGTTGGAACTGATAAAGATATCACCTTGTCTAAACCCGCAAAAGAAAATAAATATGTGCACACTGCTCAGGTAGAGACAAGGTCAGTTGCAACAGAGGTTTCTGAAGTTAATCTGGGAATTTACACAGAAAAGGAAGCAGAGCTTGATGCCCAACAACTAATAATTGGTGCCCTGAAGGAGAAAATTTCTCAATTGGAAACAGAATTGAAGGAATCAACCCTTCAGACAGAGATGAGCCGTCTGAAACTGGAGCTTCGGGCTGCAGGAGCTTGGAACAGAGCTGATAAAGCATCTCTTGCTAGGCCATCCACTGTGAGCACAGGCGTTGAAGCAAGGCCTCACACCACAAGCCGGGGAGTAGGTAATCACACAGAGTTCCAGGATACCAGCACAGGGGAGGCAACAGGGGTATCTTGTTGTGGGCCTGAGCTGAAGAATGTTTGCACAGGACCAGATGTACCCATGAGCCACTGGGAGGTCAGAGAGCGAGTTGAGACCAGGGAAAAGGGCATGGGGATCCAGGTTTTTACAAACACACAAGGAGTTGGGACGGAGATAAAGTTATGTGATGCAGAAACCAACACAAAGGTACCAGTGGAGAATCTGGAGTCTACAAAAGGAAAGACTAAGTATCATTCGGTGGCTTGTGGGGACTGTTCTGTTGATGTGATCATCTGTGAACCAAGGGAACTGGTTTCTCAAGGTATGGCCACAGATCCAGTCAGAGGAGTTGATCTGGGAATCATGGCGTCACCTCAGACAGCTTCACAGCGTATCAACACAGTATCCAGCTCAGTGTCTCGCTTTACCAACACCACACACGCCTTCAACACAGACTCCAGCACTAATACTCTTGTCAGAACCCAAAACAAGCACACCAACACCACTCAGACTGTTACTAGGACTATGTCTGTAGGGAACAGGGTCAGAGACATCAGATTCACTCCAGAGACCCGTACGATTGGTGTAGGAACAGTAAATTTCGTAGGAAATGCCTTAAAACAAACACCAGGGACAGTCACTAAGGTAACCCGAGACACTGGTGTTGGGTTCACAAATATTAATGAGAATTTCCTGGTTGGACTGAAAACTCGAAATATGGCCTCTGGCCCATCCCATCGACCTGACCCCATCAAGACAAGAAGTATCGGTATAGGGGAGGGGAGGATACGGGATTTTTCAGTTTCATCCAGTACACCTGCCCAGAGTTTCCAGCAATCTACACAGTCCCAGTGGGACCCTGAGCTTAACCATTACATAGAGAAGATGCAGAAGCTCCTTGGGGAGCATGGGGACCTGCTCACAGAAGACCGCACTAAGCAGTACAGCTGTCAAGGAAATGACACCGCCAAGCTGTCCTGCAGTAACAAAGCTGCACCAAAAGGAGGCACAGAAGTCCAGTGTTTAGACTCTCAGCCACCAGGTAATAATGTAGGGATTTATTTAGTTTTAAAGGTACCATATTGAGTTTTCTTATTAATAAACACTTTTGTGTTGATTTAGCGTAGCTCACCAAAAAGCATTGTGTGTATCCATTTGAGGCCTGAAAAATGTGTTTTATGTATGTAAAAAAAAAAAGAAAAAGAAAATCCAAGTTTATGTTGGCTGTCAGTCTTCTTTTTCCCTTTGTTTGCTTGTACAATGCTACATTTCATGGCATCTTATTGCCACTAATTCTCATTCAGTGGAATAGCATTAAACCAAGGTACACTGTATAGCTTGCAGAACACTTGTATTCTTGGCCCCTGCAATCGGCAGGAATCTGCATCAGATTATCCATGTGCTTGTTTTGATGAGGGGGACCCCCTCATCAAAACATTGCTCCATAGCGCCATTAGTGGTCAAAAACTCCACTAGGTGCCTATGATGTGGGATTGCTATTATGTAATATACTGTAAGTAATATTTGTAATGTCACGTTGGAACTATTCAAAAACCTCTACTAATGCCCTCTTTCTTTGCCACAGTTGGCAGAGAGTTTCAGTCTCCAGCTCAACTTTCAGTCAACTCCTCTAAATGTGACAAAGCAAACCCAGGAATCTGCCAACAGGGTGGTAATGAATCTGAGGTGAAAAGAATGATACAGATGTTAGAACAACAGGCATCCTCAGCTCTACAAGGTAAGCTTGTATGCTAATGTGTTATAATCTCAAACGATTATGTTCCAAGTTAATTTTCATTAGAAATACAGTAAATGTCAGGGGGATAAGAATACTGTCTAGTTTAAAAATATTGCTTTTCCAGACAACTCCCGAGGCCTGATTTTAAACTTGCGTTAGACGTAGAGGAAGTGGCTGCCTTTGGCTTGGCAAGTTTAACTCTCTGAGGGATACACTTGCAATGTTTGGAATGATGTCTGGTTTTGGAAGGCGTCTCATACCACATAGCAGTTTGTGGCTGAGAGTCCAAAATTGAATGGCTTCGTAGGAGGAACCGGTGTCAGAGTACTTTTTAAAATGAGGCCTTCTGATTTGTAAGAATGTATAAAGAATCATGAATATATCCTCACCGAGCGCTGCCAAGATTAACCTAGTGGGTTTGTATCTGTTATTTTATTTCAAATAGAATAGACTGCAGAGGTCAAGTGTTGTGTATGTTAAGATTCAGAGACATTTGCTCGATCATTGTTTCTAGAAAGGTCAGCCAATTCTGGTGGGCTGCGGTCCGTGAAGAAGAAACAGAATAGTGACCAAGGCTGTATCAGCAACAGGAAGACCATGAAGTTTATAAGGCTGAACACAGGGTACGCATCTGATGTCTAAACCAATTATTTACTGCTAAACACTTGGATGTGATCTGTTGGCATATTCTTAGTGTTTTAACTCTTGTTTTTTGCCCTTAGACTGGACCCCATGCCATCTTACGAGCTCTCTGTCAGTGAAAAGGTTAATTCTGAGGAAGTAGAAAAGAGAGGAAAAAAAAAATTAAGGGAAGCTTCTCAAGATGGAATGCAAGCGAGAAAGGGCAAAGGTGGCTCCAACAAGGGATCACAGGGGCCTGCAAAATCACACCCGCAACAAAGGTAATGTAGGATTCTAAAGGGTTTAAAGCCAAATCTCTCTGTTGAATAAGATTGCTGTACTAAAAAGCCTCTGTGCATCAATCTTGATATTATACTGTATGAGCCTAACTTTTGAGTTGGCCTCTCAAGTCTGAATGTCGCACCGTGTGACCTCGTTTCTTTTATTTTTCTATTATTTCTTTCAGGTGTAAGTTAAGTGAAAAGATTTTTTCTGCATGTCAAGCCTTAAAGATGCACCTGAGTGATGACACGGCTTTATCCAGCATGGAATTGGTATGTTTTGTTCATCATATTCAATGTGAGAGCCATTGAAAGTGTGTGTGTGTGTGTGCGTGTGCGTGTGTTTGTGCACGTTTAATGGTAAGTCACTGAATGACCGTGGGGAGATGCTGAGGCAGGCTGTGTTCAAGTATGTCATTTAGAAAGAAATGAGGTTGGCATTGGACACAAAAAGCACAGGGACGTGTGGACTCTGTAATTTTCTACCGCAGCATTTTACTTGAACTTAAAAACAATAATAGTGAAACAGTCCTCTGTTTCACAGACAGAGAGACAGGAGGCTCAATAGAAGAAGTATATTGAAAAGGAAAATCAAAATGGATTCCATAATGAAACGTGAAATACTAACAAGACATTCAACATGCTACAAAGTTTTTGCTGATGAAATAAGGACAGATTCCTAAGCCTCTTCCTTTAGGATGTTTTTGAGATTTATATAGTGAGTTATTGCTTTATTTTGCTCTTTTTCAGTGTTCCTTCAGTCACATCCGTGTAATTACAAGATGTTTGTATCTATTCAAAGTCTGAATTGCTCTGCACACTGAATTATGGCAACTTGCAAAGCGTTTATGGGGATGCATAAAAAAATGTGGGTTTTTTTTATATACACATACCTGAGTTTTTTTATATTCTTTTGTCCCTTGCAGCATGACTGTCTACAAACACTCCAGCAAGAGTGGTTCTCTGTGTCCAGCCACAAGTCAGCTGCTCCTGACACTGTGGACAGCTACTTGTCAACGTTTCGGGTCATTTCACCCTCGGTATTGCAACACATAGCTAATATGGCTGACGGCAATGGAAACACAGCTCTGCACTACAGTGTGTCCCACTCCAACTTTGTCATTGTCAAGAAATTGCTTGATGCAGGTACAGCAACACTCACGGGGCAACTGCAAGTCTAACAACATTCTTTGACGTTTTGTCTTCTCTGTCCCTCCTCGCTGCGATTAATTTCTTTTACTTCTCTACAGTTCGCACTTAACAGCATGACCAAAAAAATAAAAAAAAAAAGGTTACAGGAAACCTATCCCGCTGGTGCTTTTTAACCCTCTGCATTTCAGAAACTAATACTGCTGCTTTTGAATAGAGTCCCACAGCAATTAAATAGCAGTGAAGGAAGCAAGGACACAGTTTTATAGAGGTGAGGCATCCTGAACAGTTCAGCAGTGCTGCTCAGAGGCCGGCGAATGCAGCGGTTCAATGTGTCGTCTGTCAACATTTCTGGGCTTCCCAATAAACACCTAGGGGGCAAATAGACTAACAACTAATGAGCTACTCTGTGTATCCTGAGGTCCTATTGTATCTAAAACCTCAAACTGTGCAATGAACAGTACATTTTCCGCCATTGGATTAGAACTTGGTATTTTCCTCTTATATCTTTATGCTGTGGACTAACCCAAGAACTCTAATTTTAAACTCTCAAGGACAAAAGACAAGTAGTAGTTCAGTAGAGCTCATTATCTGACTACACTGCACAGTTGGCACTAATGCTATACAAGACAACAGCAAATTGAAAAATCTCGCTGAAATGAAACCCTGGTTTAGTACAACAACAGAATGAATGCATACATTTTGTTAACTTCTGCATAACCAACCAAGTGAGATGTTTTTTACTGTAAAAGCTGTTGTGATAAATTAGACCACACTTTAAAAAAGGCACATGTCCGTGCTCTTCCTCCTCACTAATGTAGTTTTTAAAATACTGTATTGATCCTCAGAGGCTCCGTACTGCTAGAGCAGTGCCTGGGTCTGCCCTGTTCAAATTTGAAATCAAGATGTACTTTAGAAATCCACTTTCAAAATCACGATGAACTGTTACAACCTTTTCTCCAGCTGTGCAAAGGTTTGTAAGCCTCACTACAGCTTTCGGAAGAGAGCTTGGACCTACCCTGCTCTACCTGGTTGGTCTAAGGCCAGTTGGAATAGAAACATAATCAGCAAAAGTAAAAATTTGAATCCTTTGTATCACTGGAATTTATCGAGAATAATCCAAAACTTACGTTTATTCTGTATCTGAGAATCAGGGGGGAAAAAGGACTCTTTTTGAAAGAGCGTGTCATAGTAGTTTGATGCTTCACATTATGCAAACACATAGTGTTTTTAGCAACTATGTGAAATTTTAGCACTCTCAGAATACACTTTTAATTGCAGGCTAAAATGTGTTTGCATTATTGCTGCTGAGCAATTAAAGCATGGCTTTTGAGAGTGCTGACATGTTCTCCATGTCTATGAGTGTACACTTCTTTTTATGACCATTAATGTCGACCCATTTTATTTTTACTAAAAGCCCTGTTTTGCACACTTTTTTTTTTTTTAAACAGTCTTACACTTGGTACAGTCAGTGTAGCTGGAAAGAGTTTGCAGGAGCCACCAGTACTTAATGACACACACCTTCTTCTTCTGTGCTTCGTTTTCTTCCCCCTCTTTTGTGTTTCCCACCGGGGCCGACTGACCACCGTCACCACAGAGGTGTGTAACGTGAATCAGCAGAACAAAGCAGGTTACACGGCCATCATGCTGGCTGCACTTTCAGCTGTGGAAACTCCAGAAGAAATGAGAGTTGTGGAGCAGCTCTTCACAAAAGGAGACGTCAATGCCAAGGCCAGCCAGGTGAGTCGGTCGGTTCTCAGGTAGTGGTAGTGGACTCAGTGTCCTGTTGGCTGCTTTTGCTTCTCTAAATGGTGTCCAAAAAAGCTCGTTGTTGATTCGATCATACTATAAATGGATGTTTGGTTGTGTTTTGTTTTTAATTACTGTATGTGCAGCTCAGATCTTATGTTATATATCTCTCTGCATATATGTGATTAAACAGGAGAAAAAAATACCCCACAGTGAATATATCGGTAAAAGCTGTTGGCCTATCACATCAACTGATTAGGATCCAGTTAGCTAGTAGTAAGCATTGCATGGTAATAGATAAGTCCTGCATTTAAAGGATGATTAACTCACAAATTGAGTCTGGTTTTTTTTTTTTGCGTATTTGTACATTTTCAATCACTGTAAAGTTAATATTCTTTACGTCGGCGTTAAAGATGTTAAATAGATTTTCAGATCAGTTTTGCTGCATCTCTCGTACGTGAACCTTGAATTCCACAAAACAATACGCAGCAGTTATGAAACTAAAGAATATGGTATCCATGTACTGTGTGAATTTTTGGTACGTCCTTGTAGTCCGTGGTAATTTGCTACTAATTGAGGAAATGACTTCCCCTTTAAAGACCCCCTCCATTTAAACCTAATAAATTATTCACTAATTCATTCATTATGAATTAATAGAAAACTTTCCTCGTTCTTAGCATATGTTGAATTGTATGATTGCCTGTAGAAAGATTTCACATTTTTGCCTGTGCCGCTGACCTGTCCACTGACCCAGAGACCTGAGGTCCCAGGCAGTTAATTGGAATTTGAAAGGTTCGACGTGTGTGGACTCAGCATCATTAATACCATTTCCTGTGTTTGACCCCTGCCTTCTGCCGTCCAGGCCGGTCAGACAGCCTTGATGCTGGCTGTGAGCCATGGCAGGATGGACATGGTGCAGGCACTCCTGGCACAGGGGGCTGAGGTCAACCTCCGGGACGACGAGGGCTCCACTGCGCTGATGTGTGCAAGCGAGCACGGCCACGCCGACATCGTTAAACTACTGCTGGCACAGCCGGACTGCGATGCCACCCTGACCGACAGCGTATGTGACTCATTGCTGCCACTCTGTACAGCTTCTGTGAGCCCGGAGTCTTCAAGCTGAGAAGCTAAAACATTACAACTTTATCTCACAAAGAATTTCCATTAAATATGTCAGGGAAACAAAGGCGTCACAAGTTTAATATTATTAAATATGTACGGTACGCATTTGCCATCTGTAAATGTACAATAAACTGCAAAACCTCTCATAATGTGTATGAATTTTTGTGTTTACAGGACCAAAGCACAGCCCTGTCCATCGCACTCGAGGCAGGACATAATGACATTGCCGTGCTCCTTTATGCTCATGCCAACTTCTCCAAAGGACAGACAGGGGTATGTGGTTCAGCATTTTCACAGCACTTGAGCTAAGTATATATATATACAGGTAGATAACTTAACTTTGTATTGTGTCATGTCCCTGTGTATGTGTGTCTTAACAGGCGCCTGCTCGTCACAGTGGAAAGTCTCTCTCCTGTTATGGTGATAGAAATGATTTTGCATAATGTGATACCACAAAGCCTGAAAGGATTTTTCATGAATCTTATGTATGAGGTGATTCAGTATCAAAGCCCCCATAATGGTGGGGGGGGGGGGTGGGGGGGGGGTGAACAGTGTCAGTTTCAAACCTACCACATTAGTCAGAATGATTTTTTTTAAACAATCATAATTAATTAGTTGACAGAAAAATAATTATTCTCCAGTGACCTGTATTCTAGTATAGCATTTGTATTGCATGGCATGGTGTGGATTATATCATAACTCAGCAGGTAATACAGTATATGCATGGCAGAGTATGTTACTAGTTTGTATTCATAAGAGATAACAGTTAATGATGTAGCCTGCTGTCATTTATTACATACATCACTTCGAAGTTTCTGTGATCACTTATTTTTGTAAATAATATTTATAATTGCAATATTTTATGACTGCAGTAACATCAAACTCAAACATGTATGAGTAAATATGTAAATTAATTAAAAAAAAATAGATAATAAATAGCTACAAATAGAAGAAAAATAAGTTAAAGACTTGATTTTTTTAAAAAGACAGCAGGAACTTTGTATCCATATTTTATTCTAAAAGAAAAGATTTATTTTTATTTATAAGTTGATACTTTGCTGTATCTTCACTGCTTTACTAGACCAATCATGATGCATGATAAATATTTTAAATATTTTTAATTTTGTCATTTTTCCAAACGTAAAACTACATGCAATTACATGCAACTGCAGCACTTTTGTTGCTAAAATTCATTGGATATGTTGCTGTGGAGGAGAATTTCAGCACTCGGGGAAATGAGCTTATTTGCTTTCTCACCGAGAGTTAAATGAGACGATCAATACCGTTCTCATAGGTGTCTGCTAAACATGAAGCTAGCTTGGCTTTGGTGCAGGTCAAACAAATAAGAGAGAATGTGTTAACTGGTGAGCTTTGGAGGTGCTGGCAGGTGGATTTCTTTTTACCTTTCCACACAGCCAAGCTAGCTGTTTCCCTCTGTTTCCACTCGTTCTGCTAAGCTAAGCTGAACAGACAGATCGGAGAGTGCCATTGATCTTGCCATCTAACTAGAAGGAAGCGTATATCCCAAAATGTCGAACTGCTCCTTGAAGTGGCATCTACATTATAATGCATAGTTTGACACTGATGAAGGCTGGACAGCCGAATGTTTTCTCCTCTGTAAATAAAGTGACTCCTCATCACTGACTCCAATGCTCTCTTGTCATCATAGGCATTGACTGTTAAAAATTTCTTTCAGTTGGATTTAGAAACAATATTAAATAGTTAATTTGTAAACTTAAAATCCAGAGAAGAAGTTAATGTGTTAAAAAAAACAAGCTCTTATCTTTTTCTACGCTGGGTAAGGGTACTTCAAAACTGTTTTCTTGATTTTGACTTTTGCCCAACATCCCTCTCTACGGCTGGCTACAAATCAATGAAGCAAAACCGCCTCCTCAAAAAGGTACCCAGTCTCTGATAAGCGTGTAAAAGCGTCGGTTGGGCCTTTTTTCTTTCTACATTCAACAGGTTTCAATTTCGGCACGCTTCCTGGATGAATGTTTTCTGACATTCCTCCTATTAAGTAACTCGACCAGATGGAAAAAAATGCCCGCTGAACCTTCAGTGGGTCATCAACACTTCTTTAACCTATTTTCCAGTCCGGCAAACACCAGTTTGATTCATCCCTTGATACCCAGCTCTCTGTTCTCTCCTGAGACAGAAATTACTCAGCCCTCTCACCTCGCTATTTCCTCCACCTCATCGGGTATCGTCCTTCGTGTTCATCCTCTTCCCCACTTGTTTTTTTGGTGAACTTTAATTTGACTGTTTCATACAGATATGACAGCAAGATGCTTAAATTTTAAACACATTTTCAGAAGACTGCTATACATGACTGGTTATGTTTATTGCAAATCACAGCGTGGATAACTGGTCAAGTGTTCTTGGCTCCCTCCATTTTTGCCCTCTTGAAAATTAAAACTGAATTTCAGCTTTGAATAAGCTATGAATTAAACATCAAAATATCCTGTGCCCTGGTACAGTTCAGGCTGAGAGTTTGTGGGGAAATAATTCAATTTTGCATCAGCGCTGAGAATGTGTCTGAGAATGTCATTGTTTCATTTTTAGAATACTACATGTGAATGAATAGGTGATAAGCTATAAATTATAAGAAATCACAGAATAAGTCATAGCCACATTTTTTTTTTGAAGTGTAAAATATTTTTTCCTGAATTAATTTTTCAGTTTATCATCTGACATCAAATTAGTTTTTGCAAAAATTACAATTACAATAAAAATATTCTTGATATTAGCGAAACAGGCCGGGTCCTGTCCCAGCGTCCTCGTGATTTTGTTTTCTGCTTCTACCTACATGATTTACATGTTTGCCGGTTTGCAAAGCTTTAAAAGGTGTAGAGAGAAAGATGGAAAGGCTCCAATCAAAAGACAATTATGTTGTCATTCTTCACAGTGGCCTGCCCAGCCCCTCCCTTCAAGCGTGTCGCTGTGTCCCATTACTGTGAGCTTGTGCTTGTATGCATGAGACCACTCTGAGTCCTTTCCCGGTAACAGCAATAAAATACAATGATATACACGGTCCGCCGTCAAAATTCTCCGTTGCCATGGTAACAGCGGTTTTGAGCAAGTGGTTCCTGAGAACGTAATACTGAAATGACATCTCCGTTTTACTGTTAATCCAGTCGCTTCCCACCGGCCTATTATTTAAGCAGAAACTCAACCACACTTTGCAACTTATTAGAACTGATTTTCATACAAACAATATTCAAGACAAAAGAGAGCGCTCCATTTGTTTGTTTTGGTTTTTTTTAAAACCACAATAAATGTCATATGAAGCTCGCATGCAAGGAAAATTAGCTGTAATAATTTCATGCAGATTAATCGCCCCGTACACTGCGCCAACACACACCATCCACAAACAGTGTTGTTTCAGTCTGCACAGGACTCCTGTTTACACCACAGTGTTTTGCACGTTCTTGACATCCACCGGCTAATGATTAATTTGCTGGCTAATGATTTATTATTTCAAGCCTGCAAGCCTTTCTTTTGTATATGTGAGGCTTCTTGTAGTTAATAGTGATCTCATTCCTGGGCTCCACAACATGTGCTCCTTTTCACTGTAAGACACGGTGCCTCCTCCTGCCCCAGTACAGCTGATACGGCTCACTTGTGTTTCATAGTTGACAACTGACATTTTTTAACATGTAATGTCATAAAACTGGATTCCCACAAGGCTTCGCAATAAAGTCACTGTACTGTAACTCCGCTGTGAAGCCTACAAAAACATGAATATTAATACGAGAACCCATTACAGCATACGTCTTGCCAGCAAAGCAGATGCTGATGATGCAGATGTTGATTACAAATTGTTTAAAAACAAAAAAGAGAGAGAAAAAGTTGAGAAATCGACCTTTTGGTTTATTTATGGTTTGCTGGAACTTGATCCAGTGTGATTCGTGACGGGTAAATTATGTTTCGGCATTCTGAAGAGAGATGCCAACACAGTGTGAGGGAGGTTTGTAAGTGTAAGTTTTGGCTTAGTGTGGAAGCATACTATTCAACTAGTAGCATAAGATGTACTGTCATTTGGGCCAAACATTTCGAGCCTATAGTGTCTTTTAAAGGCCCTGAAATTTTCGACTTTAAGTGGCTATGATCAACATTTTTATAACAACCAGGGATCAAGTGATTATGTATTATGCGAAAGGGGGTTGCTCAAAGTGACAAACCCATAGGGAATCATAACCACACTCTGCCGCTCCACCCAGCTCTTTTGATCTTCTCTCAGCCCATTGTTTGAGTTTTCTGGCTCGCAACTTTACTGTTTTGATTCAGTCTCACCACTCTCGGGATCTTGTTTTCGGTCGCAGCAGGCAGATGTTTGGTGAAAGAGCTTTAAAACCCCCCTGTACACTAACTGCCCAGCGCAGCTACGAGCAGAGCTACATGGGAGTGAAAGTTGGGCTTTCATTCATCAGGTGGCCAGAAACACACCACCGCGTGAATGCTAACGTTGCTCCATGTCTCCTGGATGTGGAAACGGGCAGCTGTCAACAGGTTCACAAGGTAAAAGGTGATAATATGTCAGTGTTGTGTTGACAACTTGGTTTTCGCTGCCCCCAAGTGGCCCAAAAATCAAACCACACCCACACGGTCAGAAGCAGATAAGGTGGTGTAAGCTTGAGATTGATTTTTTTTTTGGTGTTGAACTCTTAATAGGGACCAAGGATTTACCCCCCACATTTTAGCATAATAATATTTAGTGTTATAGAGAAATACCAAAGACTTGAAACCAAGTTTTTTGGGGGGCTTTGATTTTGAAAGTTAAGTGTGTTAGACACAAGCATATTTAAACTGTTTGCTGAAAGCAACTTATTCTAGCTACAGTCAGGCTGTAAGAGTCTGAAATACACTGTGTAGAAGTTAAGTTTGCCAAATGGCCCTGGCCAGCAGCTAGAGGACTGACTTAGACTGTTCAACCCATGTGCATCATGATTTTCTCTCTGTTTCCACTGAAGCCCGGGACCTACACGTGCCAAGTTTCTACATTTTACAAAGGGACAGCGCTCTGTGATTATGACTTTGACCTTACTTAAAGAACATACAACAGGATCTTTTATTTCAGTCCTGTTTCCTTGCGTATCCTTCATTTCCTGCGGTGTGCGTTCTAACATTGTGTGCTGTTTTCCAGCAGCATTTTGTACAGCATGGTGGTAAAAACACCCTAATTGATTTACAGAAACCAGATGTGTCTGAATATCAGTCCAAACTAGAAAAAGTCCAGTCTTTTTTCTGCAATTTTTACAGCTCAGTGTTTGAGAGATATTTTCCTTGCTGTCTTGGCAGAGGAATTGAGTGTAATCTGAGTCAATATTTATGCATTAATCAGCCTGTTGGAATTCTGGGGCTGCACATACAAACGTGCTCTCAGCATGAACCATGAATGTCCGTGTTGCTGCAGGCTGGAGTCATGTTTCTAAGATCCCCGCATGAGTTGACATGAAATGGCACGCTCCCTCTAAAATGCACTGCAGAAATTTTGGAGGAGAGAGAGAGAGAGAGAGAGAAAAAAATTAAATAAAAAATGGACCCGATAACTTTAACGGCAGGGAAGGAAGAGGGGGAGAAAAAAAACGTCTGGCAACAGTCGATATTAAAAACATGCAGAGGGAGACAAGCTCGGGGCCTTCCAGAGTCAGGAAAAAGACGTCGGAGAGCTGCAGACAGGAGATGGGTATGGCATTTGTATTTTCCCCCAGCCCATTGATTTGTATATGAAAACATAGCGCTTTTATTCTCCCCCCTTCTGGGCTCTGCTTCTGAGTGATCAGCTGATGAAGAGACTAGCAGCTCGCCGCTATGCTGGCTTGCTAATTCTCTCCCCCACAGCTGCAGCCGATCCCGATAGCCAGCCTGCAGATTGCAGTCAGGTAAATACCCTTCTCCATGTCTTTCTTCTTCTCGGGCTCAGGATTCAGCTAGGCTACATCGCATGGGAAGAGAGGAAGAGATGGATAAAAGTGTGTGTGTGAGTGTGAGTGTGTGTGTGTGTGCGCGCACCATGGGAAGAGAGCGCGTCGCTCTGTGAGTTTATATATATATATATATATATATAAATATATATATATATATGTGTGTGTGTGTGTGTGTGTGTGTGTGTGTGTGTGTGTGTGTGTCTGTGCGCGCGCGCCTGTCTCTCTCTGTGTGTGTGTCTGTGCGCGCGCGCGCGTCTGTCTCTCTCTGTGTGTGTGTGTGTGTGTGTGTGTGTGTGTGTGAGTGAGAGCTGGGGGAGAGAGGGAGTGTGTAGGTGTGTGTTGTAACAGATGAGAGGGAATCTTCGCCAGATTAGTCAGGGAAGAGGCAGGCTTGTTAGGAGATAGCACAGGCATGGAGCATCACATGCACACGCTGACACCCTTCCGCTCACACATACACAGTCAATCAGACAGCTCTCAGCTGTGTTATACATCTTTGAGGATTACCCTCTATCCCTCCAGTATTCCGCTGGAACGATTGCAGCCCCTTAGAGAGAGTAGCGGGGCTTTCAAAGCCTGCGTTTGAGCCGAGCGATGATGAGCAGGATTTCTATTGTCGCCTCTCTAGTGTTGTTGTGTCCTCTAATTCAGTTCCCCGCCGTGTGTTATGGCTGGGAGATGCAGGCATGCGATCTTTGCTGTTTCAGCGTTTGCCATCATCAGTCCTGGGTTTTATCTTTGAGACGTGACAATTGTTGTTATTGTTTTTCAGCAAGGGTTCTGCATGCTGCTGTTACTGTTCCTCTGACCAGTCTGTGCATATTTCATCATGTTTTTCATCTCTGTCCTTGAGAAATGAATGTTCACAAGTGCACGCTCTATTATATGATGTGAATGCTGGTGTGTGTACTGTTTGAGCCTCTATATGATTGATGCATCAATATTCTGTTCGGATTGGACAGCATGCCTTCTCTATTTCCTCCCTCTTCTTTTCAGCCAGTTGCTGCTGCTGCTGCTGCTGCCGCCGCCGCCGCCGCTGCTGCCACTGCTAGATCTGCTCTTGCTGCATGCATAATCATGTTTCTGGCCTCTAATTGCCTTTGTGGAAAATACTGTGGTTGCTGCAGATATTCGAAAAGGAGCGATGTAATAACACAGGTGCAGCAGGCACCCCTGTTTGAAAACCACACAACTAAAATCATGTTGCCATCTCTTCGTCTTTTGGGCATGAAAACAAGTGCAAACCAGGAAAATACTGATTATATTTATAGCATTATTGGCATACTTAGACTATGTGCTTCGGTAGAAAGTGGCTTCTTCAAATTTATTCACATCCATTGTGTAATTTTAAAAAAAAAGAAAGTGCCTCCCCTTGATAATCATCTGACATTAAAGCCTCCAGATAAAATAGTCTGTCCTGAATTTGCAGAGACAGCACAGCAGTTGGGTCGCTCTAGTCCATGCAAATTCAGATGCTATTGTAATAAATAAGTAAACCCTCTGTCATTTGAATAAAGAACCATACTCTCTATTCCTGAAAGCTTAAACTCCAGCCAGGACTACTAATTAGGTGGAGATTGTGAGTGCTGCAATTTGAGGGTTTTAGCTTTCTGAAGTGCTACAGGTTTCTGTCTTTTAAAACATATAGTGTGTGTAGCAGCTTCTAGGAACTGTGACGTGAAAGTCAAAGGGAGAGTTAAAATGAATGGAAATCGGTCAAACTTCCTCTTTCCTCCCATTCCTCAATTGTTATTATCCTTCTAATGCTGAAGTATGAACTACACAACAGAGGGAGAATGCTCCAGGCTTTGTCTGTATAATATATACAGCACGTGTTTTCATCATACATTGTTTCACCCACCTTACTCTACCCTTATAAGTTTGTTTGAGTTTGTTAGATGTCCCCACCCATCGCTCCCTCTTCCTGCAGCCTGAGGCAGGAGAGAACGGTTCCCTGGAGGACATGGAAGAGGACATCAGTCTGAAGAAGCGTAAAGGTGATCATCATGGAGAGAAAGTTCTGCAGGCCGGGCCGGAAACTGGCGAAAAGGTCAAAAGGAAGCGAGGGCGCCCACCAGCTGAGAAACTGCCTCCAAATCCACCTGAGCTCACCAGAACACTGAACACACTGGTCGATATGGTTATCAACTACAAGGACGGGTGAGTGGGCTCAATACTTCGTGGACTGTATCATGTCACTGTGACGCAACTATAGTAATTGTTAGTCCAAATGCATGAATGCTTACGGAAGCCTTTAGTCCTTGCTACTCATACTTTGGAATGGTTATTAACACAAAGTCACAATATAATGATTACATTATGTGAAGACATCAGACTACGTCTTAAGAACATGAATTAATTATTTCATTATCACAAAATACTGATGAAGAAAAGTACAGATTTTCATGATCATCATTTTAAAAATGTGTTTAATCCCACAAAAACCAGTTAACTATGTAGTGACTCCAAAATATTCAATATTTATCTAATATTGTTTTACAAGATAGTTAGTGTGTTGTCTACAGCCATGCTAGCACCTCTCTGAGAGGCTGTACTTAGTCAAAGTGGTGCTTTGACATAATGCTAACCTCAGTATGCTAACATGCTTCCATCAACAATACCAACATAATGGATGATGTTCACCATCTTAGATTAGCATATTAGCATACTAACATTTGCTATATGCTAAACAAAAAATACAGTTCAGGCAGATGGAAAATTTCAGTAGTTTTCCAGTTCTTTTTAGTTACTGCATGGCTAATAACAGTTTTTGTTCAGACAGAAATCGAGGTACATTTTTGCCTCACGTCATTCACACAAATTTGACAATGATTTGGACCAAACATCCACCGTACCAACTGTACAGACGTGAGCTGTGAGTTAGCTAGCAACGGACGCACCGTGTGTTGTTTTCCTCCAGTCTCTTGTTTTTTATTCTAGCCTCTGTACATTTATGAAGTAATGTTATTAAGCCGCGGGATACGAGCAGCTGCGGCATCTGTCGACGTTTTGCAGTGGCTGTTTAAGCATCATCTGACCACTTGCTACTGGCCTGAGCTGAAAGTCTAATTTAGCTTCCAACATAATAATAATTTGAATGTTGTTTGTATAAATTCTACCAGGCAATGCAACATCAATGTAGCAATTACATTTGGATTGTGACGACTTTTGTTTTCTAGAGATAAGAAGATATTTAACTGGAGATGACAATGTGATTTAATCATTATCTGGGAATAACAGCCTTGAAAAGGGAGACTGAGCAACACAAAATTAGAATTTGTTATCCTAAGATCATAAGATAAGGCTTGACCTTAGCCTAAAAGACATGGGCAACAACCATGGCCGTTCTGGGTGTTTTCTAAATCTCAGCCAAATACTGACATAATCATCAAACAGTTTCTTGACAAAATGAGATTACGTGATCTATCACATTGTGCTTCAAGGTTGGGTCGACAGATCAGTAAAGGCTTTGTGCAGCTTCCCTCTAAGAAGGAGGTACCTGAGTACTACGAGCTGATCCGAAAGCCTGTGGACTTCAGAAGGATCAGGGTACGTGTCACTGAATATCCTCAGAACTAACATACGTACGGATGTCACCGTTATCTTACATACTGGGATAAAATCGAATAGAGGAAGATGCAACTCCAACAGATACATAATGCAGTCGGTTTTGAATATTAAAACACTTCTTTTAGTAAATAGTAATTGAAAAGAAGGTATAAATAGTGCTTAGGTATAGTGTGATGCCAAATAGACATTACGTGTGAAATGTGTAGCAGTTTGAAAAAAACCTTGAAAGAAACCATCGTTAGCACTGAGACTCTGTATATATTTTTCATTTATATTTCTTTGAATAATCCAAATTCTTGGCATTTTGTGAGATTTACAGTGAAAATATAAACATGAAAACATCACATTTTAATATGCAGAACAATACTACACAACTGCTAGTGAAAGATTTGCAGCCGGTGCCGAGGTGAAAGCGGCGAGTCACATGGGGTGAGGCCCAAATTTAAATATTTGACTTTTATAAAGACTAAGTTTTCATATTTTGTGGATTGAGGCACATGACATTTCATGGAAGTGACATCAATGGACACTTTTTAAAAAAAATTAATATTACATATAACATATTTTGTTTTAGCTCAAGGTGTCAAGTAAAGATGTGAAACAAGACTAAGTGGACCAAGCTCTGAGAGGCTGTACTTAGGCACAGCAGTGCTTTGAGCTAAATGCTAATGTCAGCATGCTCACAATGACAAAGTTAACATACTGACATTTTATATGTATAATGTGTACCATCATCATTTAAGTTTAGTTAGTTAGCGTAACATTTGCCAATTAGCTCTAAATTTAGTCCAGCTGAGGCTGATTGCACATCATTAGTCTTGCAGATACGTATACATATGAACGGTAGCTTTATTTTATAGCTACTTCCTGTATTTTGACTAGCTAGGTATTCACTTCAAAATAAGTGGCATTACATATAAAACAACCTGCTTAAATCAGCCGAAACTAAGCCAAAAACACAAGTAAGGCTTCATGTAACAAGTTTTGTTAGCTATAGAAAACTTGAGCTGTAAGGTTTGGATTCAGTAGAACATCAAAGGGTTTAAAAACTAGTTCTCCAAAAGATTAAAAAAATGATCAAATCATCTACTCACTCTCATCTTACTCGAAACCAGTGAAATATGTATGTCCACATAACACTGAGGTGGTTTCTTGTCCAGAATGAAGTTGTGCACAAATGAAACTGAGGACAAAGGAAATCAGATCAAACGTGGCAATTTAGGAGCTTCTAGGGGGATTTTGTTTTTACCCTCAGACAGAGCCAAGCCAGCTCTTTCCCCCACTGCCAGTCTTCATAACTGGCTAAGCTAACCAGCTGCTAGCTCTAGCTTCATATTTAGCATACATACATGAAAATGGCATAAATCTTCTCAAAACTCAGGCACAAAAGAAGAAGAAAAAATTTGAATTTCCTAAAATGGTCTTGAAGATGGGACACTCAGTTATTGTGAGTTGCGTGTGTGTTACCTTGCCTGGGTTTGTATTTTGAGGTTCTGGGATTGTATTGTTGTTTTTCTGTATAAAAATAACCTACCTTATTAAATGGCTTATTAATATCTTTGTTGCAATGCTAACCTCAAGGTTTGATCCCGACCCTCTTCTTCACAGGAACGTGTGCGTAATCACAAGTACAGAAGTGTGGGGGATTTGGAAAAGGATATTTTCCTCCTGTGTCACAATGCTCAGACTTATAACCTGGAGGGATCTCAGGTGAACCCCGAGGAACACTTTCACTTGAAAGCAACAATCCATTTTTCACAATCTCCGTTCTATTAATGTAGTGGGTTTGGATCTTGATGTGGCTCTGATTATCTGTGTGTGTGTGTGTGTGTGTGTGTGTGTGTGTTTGCATGGTGCGCTTGTGCGTTTGTCTCTGTTTACCACTGCAGATCTATGAGGATTCAATTGTCATTAAGTCTGTTTTCGAGAGTGCAAGACAGAGAATTGTCACAGACGAGGAACAGAAGGAGAGTGCTAGTCACAGTGATAATGGCGGCAGAGCTGAAGACCAGTTTGTTCCATCAGCAGGTGAGAGATGAAACACAAACATCCAGAGGGTGGTATTTTTACAAGTGACCAAATGAAAGCAAATAGAAGATGGGGACAAATATTTCTCTTGTTAAATCTTTGAAATTATAGTCTGTTGGTTGTTCTTACATTGAACAACCTGACTTTTGGAATCACTAGAACATTTGAAAATTACAAGTACAGTGGTTTTACAGTAGAGTAACCCTGTTGTCTC
This sequence comes from Xiphias gladius, assembly GCF_016859285.1. Lineage (NCBI taxonomy): Eukaryota > Metazoa > Chordata > Actinopteri > Istiophoriformes > Xiphiidae > Xiphias > Xiphias gladius. Next base: position 20,399,100 of record NC_053419.1, on the reverse strand, counting down.
TTTTTATAACCAGTGAAACCATTACCAGTCCAGCTAAAGAAGGGGACTAAGGAGCAGAGAAGCAGAAATACCATGGCCAAGAGGCTCCACAGTGATTTAGACAGTGATGAGGATCTAGAGGATAACACCACAAAAGATGAGGGTTGAACTGAGAGGCCCTACATTTTTTTTTGTATTCTTGTTCGCGTCTATTCACTGCCACATTCCTTTTCATTGGTTTCTTAATTTTCTGAGCAAAAGAAGGGTCCTTGAAAATAAAACAGGAAGTGCCACTCAAAGAGAGGCACTCATGGAATAATGCTTTTTTCATATAGATGAATCACGCCACTCAAACATGTCTTGCTGCACATAGTGCTGTTCTTTTGATTTAGCTGGTCTTTTACAATAATTACAATTTCCGTTTTATCTGCCTTAGTCCGTGTGATTGCTTCTGCAGATATTATGTAAAACTCCAGTTTCACTGACTGTTTTTATCAATATATTTGATTGTATGAAATGCCTTCATATGTCTTGGAGCATGATTTGTATATCTCTCCTGAAGCCGGCTCCTCTGGAGCAGACCGCTAATGACGATGTTGATGTGTTCAGGGCTACAGAATCGAAGCACACGGGAAGGTCTTTTTAAAGAAAATGAGAACAAATGCACACTGTAAGTGTTTTTAAAATCTCTGAATGTGATTTTGGAGATCATACATCTTTGATAAAAAAAACCAAAAAAAAAAACCACAGTGGGAGTATGAAGTCCAAGTGACTCGATAAATACTAGTACTATAGTATGCCTTTTGTCTGCTTCTGATACTTTATGGAATAAGTTTGGGTCTAATCAAGGGTACTCAAGTTGAACATTTGTATCCCTTGTGCTACAGTATATTCACATATTGTACAGTTTGTGTGAAGAGTAAGTAAAAACTTAATTGCTTTTCATTTACTCTCCTAGTTGTTGGGGAGGATGGAAGACGTCATTGTTAAGACAATCCCTGGAAACATGTATCACTTAAACACTTGCGAAATAAATTTTACCAAAAAGCCCCGCTGGTTGGTGATTCCTATTAATACGAGTAGTAGTTGTTGATGTAGCACTTGTCACACTTTTATAAAAAACCCCAAACCAGAACAGGGTGGAAGTTTTACCAAAGGATAAACAAAATCACGTGGTTTGGCAGATTTGAATTTGAATGTAAAAATGTATTGAACACACACAGCGATTTAACCTCTATGTTATTGCAGGCGGTAATGTCAGAGTCAGCATTATTCCCTTTTGAGCATTACCACTGTATGTGATATGTATTTTTGACAATGGGCCAATAGGTGGGGCAAGAGGACTGTATAGTTATCTCTATAATTCCGTTGGCTACAGGTGTTTTAAACACACGCTTAAGTAACAGTGTCACCTTTCATTTTGGTCTAAAATCAGTGCCAGATTAATTCTTGTTGTTTGTTTGTTTCCGCCCCTGATAAATACCAAAACAAAATGAGAAAAAGGAAAAAGTGATGTACCATCCCATCAAATGTTTAGATGCAAAGAATGGACTAAAACTACTCTTTTCTGAATTACACTGTTTCAGCTAATGTATTTTTAAGTCATAAGAAGCTTGATACATTTTTTTTGTTAGAAGGGAATAAAAAAGAGTGGGTGATTTTTACTTTCTATTCCTCTTGAGTCCAAACTTTTACCTTTTGCAGTTTGATAAATAAGGGCCCAGATCTGTAACACAAGGTACCATTTCCACAGATGATAGAAGCGACGTGACAACAGAGATAGAAAGATACAATACCTAATTTGTAATTTATATCACCACTGTGTGTGGCCATTGTCTATCTGTGTGCTGCTCACATTTTGCGGAACAGTTTCTTTTAAAACAAGCACCGAGTTGTAAACACAGGTCCACAAAAGACATGAGTTGTAGCTGCTAGAACCCTTGCCATGTGTTGTCAAGCACCCAGTAGGTAATTGATGTTTAAATTTTGACGATCGTCTCTCTCATATGTTTTTAATCATATCTGCTTTTTATGTCATACGTCACAGGGGCACATCTGTGGCAATGTCACAGCCAATCTGTGCTCATCCAGCCATCCACCCCTGGAAGGCTTTCAATTCACGTCAGTTAGAGAGTCTAAATGACACCAGTCGAATCATAAGTGATGAAAGTGACGTACGGGTTACATGGATGCCTTCACTGTTTCACATGTTGTAACTGTCAAGTAAAACTGAAAAGCAGTCTGTAAGTACCCATATGCAATACAGTTACATTGTAGGTGTTCTGATAAGGAATTCAAAACATCAAAAGGAATCCACAGATTTCCTGCCTATTTTACCTGTATGTAAGCCTATTCTCTGAGAGTAATTAATGATAAGTCAGTACTACCCAAGATTAATAGATGTAATACCGACATAGGGCCTGGTTTTTACTGAGGAATGTACAGGTAACAGTTTAATCTGATTATATCTGTTATTCACGACAAGTAGCGCCTACTGGTAGTAATATTACATACGTACAGAGACAGTCATTCATTTAACTAGTAACCCACAAGTTATGATACAAACACTGATAGTTTTAAAGGAATAATCATCTTGGGAAATACACTCAGTCGCTTTCTTGCTGACAGTCGGATAGCAGGAGATGATTATCTAAGCTTAGCATAAAGACTAAAAGCAGAGGAAAGTGGCTAGCCTGGCCCTGTCCAAAGTTAAAAAAAAAAAAATGTGTCTACCAGCATCTTTAAAGCTCACTAGTTTACACAATGCATCCTTTTTCCATTAATCCATGCACAAACACTAACCCAAGAAGTTGTGGTTTTATGGCAGTTACGTGCTGGAACTATTTCTTGCTCGTGTTTCAGTGACTAAGCTGGTCGTCTCCTGGCTCTAGCTTCATATTTAATGGACAGATATTAGAGTGCTATCGATCCACTCATCTAAATCTCACCGAGAAAGCCAGTATGCATATTTCCCAAATGTTGAACTATTCCTTTAAAACTGCACTAAGCATTTTTCACCACTGGGGAGCAGAAATGCTTCAAAACTTAAAATAACTGTGCTTTACCTGGCCATGTTGTTACAACTGTTTTGCAATGTAAAGGTAGCATACAGTGGCCTTTTGTGAGCATGTAAGAGAGCAGCCTCCCACGGTTTTGTATTACAGAGACAGCAATTGGGATTTAACCATATGGGCTGGAAAAGAAAAAAGCTGAAAGCTGCAGAAACCTGCAGACTGAGCTGATTCTCTGTGGGATTCTCAGTTTATGCAACCCTTTCACATTTCAGGGGGATGTTTGAGTCAGTGTTAATATTAAAAAAAAAATCACTTACCGGAGCTTTAAACAGCTGTTGTTTCAGCACTGACTGGGTTTAAAAGCTGTTCTCAGTCAGTTGGGTATCAGTATGCAGAGACGACAATGGAGGGCATCTGTGAGCTGGGGTGAGTGGCTAGTTTTAGTGTGTTCGAATTAGAATTCAATGTCAGGCCATCTCTAGTGCATAAATTCATGTCATTACCATGACTGAACGTATCATATGAGGTCAGTGGTATACAGCTATCAGCCTGAGTTTTGTTTTTTGCAGATGTCTGGACTGCAAAATGGCTGTTTTAAAACAACAGAGAAACTCAGTGGAGTTAAAGAGGCTCTCTAGAAGCTCTGTTTCTTGCAACTATGAGGAGAGGTGCCACTTCCTCCTCTCACACACTCTCCTCCCGCTCCTACACCCAGGCTTTTGAGACTGCAGCTTCGTGATAGGAAAAAACATGTCTCTCTGACGCTCACTGATGCAGGCAATCTCAACTTACTTAGACACAAAAGCACACAGTGCAGTGTTAGTGTTTTAAACAAGGACAAAAAGACAGCTGAGATTTCACATATGAAATTTTGATAACATAGCTCATTACTGCAATGCTTTCTGGCAGCTGACCCACAAGTCTGGAGGTCAGAGCATCCTTGAGTGTGCCACCAGTGAGGTTTCGCCTGCTCGCAACACTTTAACAGTTGTATGTGAGCAGATTTTTGTAGCACACTAAAATGAATGGAACCCAACAGCTGCCTGAGAGACAGGACCTAGTAAACGATGGCTGGCTATGTTTTGGAGAACTCTTTGCAATGAAGCTCAATAATGTGCAAGTCGTAATCAGTGAGTTAAAACATGCAATTTGTAAAAGTTTCAGTCTTGTTATGGTGCCATTTTTACCCAGAGGCAGAGCCAAAACAACAATATTGCCTGTATACAAAAATATTTTATATCTTCTTCAAGTAAACCACAGTTATCCCACAAGGCAGGTGGGGAGGGCTCATCTTATGCTACCGCAACTAAAGTCATGCAATGAAAAGTAATGAGCCATATCTCAGCGGAATAGTCTGCCATACTTTATATCTCAAGAATCTAGTGAAAAAGGTTATATAGAGGTAGACCTGCAAAATAATTCTTCTATAACTTTCTTTCTTTGCAGTAAACTGCAAAGGTTTGGTTCCAGGATGCATCCTACTGACTTTGGTGATACCCTGACTTTCCCTTTAGCACCACCATCGGGTTTATGGTTCTGAGTGAAATGTCTCATCAGCTGTTAGATAGGTTGCCATGAAACCCGTTACAAACTTTCATGTCCCCCTAAGGAGGATTTGTGAGAAATTTGTTGACCCTCTGACTCTTCATCTAGCGCCATCCTCTGGTCAAAAATTCAATTTGTCCAGTACTTTGAGTTATGACCATACATGTACCTACAAAACTAGCCTCAGCTGTACTTGCTGCTAATTAGCAAATGCTAGCATGTTAACCCTAAAATAAGACAGTGACTGTTAAAAACATTACACTTACTAAGTAGTAGCATTTTAGAGTTGTCTATTTGAGTTTGTTAGCATGCTGACACTAGCATTTAGCTTACTGCACGTCTATGCCTGTAAATACAGCCTCACAGAGTCGCTAGCATGGCTGTGGGCTCCTAGTCTTGTTTTAACATGGACCCCAGGAAGAGTAGTTGTTGCCAAGGTGACAACGATTACCTAAATAAACAATAAAAAGATTATTTGTTTTCTTCAGTGATATTTTTTCTGAATTGCTACCCAGTTGTTCCTCGTACATCTACCTTCAAATCCCATATCAATCCCCAGAGAGCTCATGAGAATATTACTCAGCAACACGTCTCAATGTTCCACATCTAATATAAAATGTCTGTCATCTTGTTCAAAGTGCATTTTCCATATTTCCCCAGCTAGAATAAGAATCATGAAAACTAGATAAATCAATTTACATCAATTGACAGTATTGACATATGCTCTTTCACATTTAATGAAGTGCAGAGTGTCAGAAGTGAATACCTCCTCTCAGATGTTTAGAGATTAACAATGTCCTTAGTGTGGGCCAGCTAAAAGGCATGAGCTCTTACAGTAAATAGCTCTGGGAAACAAAGTGACACGTATGTCTACTTAATGAAAATCTGTCATAAAATGACACGTAAACCTAATGGAAGAGCACGGATAGAGATATTGCTGAAGGTAGACGCACTAATGGCTTTTGGAGATTAGTGGGTCCAGAAGGTGACTTTAATCCGTTGAGAAGACAATTTTCTCCTTACCCACAGGGCACAGATTTAATAGATAGTTAGTGTGGTCCACATTTAATATGGCCTTCACTAATGACCTGTAATATCAGTTGATCACATTTGATCTCATTGCTCTGTCACTATCAACACCATGTAATGTCAACACCAACGTTTATCTGTGATTTTACACTCCATTTGCCAGGCGAGCCGGGTCACTTCAAGTCAAGTCATTTCTCATCATTCGTTTGAAATTTTACTGCTATTTATTTCACCTTTGTCAAGTTGTCACTCCTTGAGAATGAATCCCAGGTATACAGACATCAGCTGTCTTCTGTCACAGTACACATAACAGTTAGTGTGACAGAACTGCATTATCAAAGAAAGAGTATAACATTATTGGATACAGCAGCTGGAAGAATAATGACCTGAATGTAAACATCAATAATTCAAATACTGTTTTTCCTCTGTCAGTGTTGCTGTTCTCTTCCTCACTGACTACATACAGCGTACCAACAAACTTCTTGGTCTTAGAGACAGTTTGATTTTGTTGTGTGTTTTGGCAATAGTCTACTCAGTTTTATTTATATAGCCCAATACCACAAATCACCAATTTGCAATTTAGGTTTAGGCACAAAAAGTACTTGGTTGGGGTTAGGAAAACATCGTGGTTTTGGTTTATTTAGGTACAAGTACTTTCCCAGGGTTACATCACCATCGAACAATACTTGATTAACGTTGTGGAACTGTCATGTTTTAAATAAACAAAGACGACTGTTGATTTCAAATGGGAAATGAAGAGCGGCCTCCTGTGTCAAAGGAGACTACGGCCGCTAACGGTTTCCTAACAATAAATGTAACCATGGGGGGTTATAAGGTGTTGGCACAGACAACCTGTAGGCTCATCTTTTACATTTGCCTCAAGAGTCTATACAATCTGTACAGCATATAACACCCTCTATCCACAGACCCAATGTAGAAAAAAAAAACCCTGTACTGTATAGAGAAAGGTTTTCAGTGACATTTGAGGCATTTTATGTGGGACATTATGGAGGCAGGATATTCTGAAGTCTGAGGTGGTCACTTTTTTGTTTAACTGCATCACTAGGTGCTATTGACTCAGTGCTGTTGTTTGAGATGTGCATCCAAAAATTGTCATTTTGGTGTGTTATGAATCTGTATCAATGTAAAGGAGTTTTATGTGCATATTTCATATTGTTGTACTTTACTTCACTTTTGATATATTTTGAAATATTCAAAATATTTTTTTATAATGTTTTATATGTAATTTCTCACTTTTTACGTTTTTATATTTTGCTAATGTTGTTCATTATTGTTTTACTTTATGTACGGTCCTCTGACACACACTTTGTGATATCAGGCCATAATAAACTTTGACTTGACATTTTTGCCCCTTTTGGAGCTGTAAATTATTCATTCCCAGCCACTTTAGGTGTTTTTAAAGAAGGCTTATATTTAGCTGTGCCAGCTAACATGCCATGTCAAGTAAATATTCTGAACTTTGTTGCTGTTTTGGATGGCGGGAATGTAATGATAGAATTTTTATTTTCGGTTAAACTCTTACTTAAAGATAATGCATGTTGATGAGATTAAGTGAAATGTGATGACATGGCAAGAGATAACATAAGGATGAGCTGACATGACATGAGATGACATGAAATATGACATATGAAATGAGGTGAGATGAGATTAAGTAATATGACATGAGAACAGATTAAATGACATGAGATGAGGTGCCAGGACATGAGATGACATGATATGACATGAGGACAGATTAAATGTCATGAGATGAGATGCCAGGACATGAGATGACAGGATACGACATGAGGACAGATTAAATGTCATGAGATGAGATGGCATGACATTAGATTGGATAACATAAAATGACATAAAATGAGACGAGATGACATGAGATTAGATGATTTAAAATGAGATGACATAACATGAGAGGACAGGGAGAAGACATGACATGCAAGTAGATGACATCAGATGAAATGAGATGAGATGACAAAATCATCATGCTGTACAGATGGTTTTTCCTTATAGACAGCTGAATTTAACTTGTATCAGTTTAACTGTTGCACTGTTTTCGGTTTAATTTTACAGCTGTAAGTACATATAAAGACTACCTTAACAAATTCCCCTCTCAGAAACACGAAAAACTAGTCATTGCGATGGAAATCTTGTGAGCTGCTGGAAGAAGGCCCAGGATACCCCGACGTCTTAAGCAGAAGCATTTATTGATGCTGAATGCATCGCGGGGAAGAGAGATGAGCAATACAAATCTGAAGGAAATCTCCCCGGTGACCACATTTAAACCTATAACCACGTCATACTTACGAGGTGTCCAGATAAGGTTATTTTTCATGGGACTACATCCCATCCATACATGTGTGAAGATTCAGTTGGGCACCTAATCCTTAACACTAACTCATGTTGTATGTACCAATTACCTCTGTCCCACTAAGAGCGACTAACTGACCGTGAGACACAGAGACACAGGCTGTTTGTTATGGCTACCTACCTTATCAGTACCTTCACAGCTCGTCTATAAACAGACGGTGAACTGTTGTTTATAGTGACTGAACTGTGACTGTGACCTGTGTAGATACACTGCCTAAATGAAAGAAAAGAGACTTGATGAGAGAAAACTGACCTTTCCCAGTGGAAGCTAACTCTTCATTCGATTTTTTCCAGTAGACAAGCCCTCTCTGACCCCTTGTTACTCTTCCGTCATTCAAATCCAAGCTTCCCAGCGGATTGGCATCTTCATACTTGTCAGTATCAGATTTCAACTTCAGCGGAACCCTCTGGCTGCACAAACATTGTTTTTCTTTCAGTCATGCTTTTAACTCAAGTCAATTCGAAATATGCCCCTCAGTTTAGGAATATAACCATATAGCAACATAGCAGGAATTAAAGGAGCAATGTACCATTCAGGGATATCACTGGTATGCACTTTGTTCAGTTTAAAAGTAAAAATATGCACAAAAGGCTATAAGTCTTCATCTAACATTGTGTATTTATGGGTTACGTGACACTGTTGATTGCTGAAGCAGTGGTGAGGGGTTTCTCCTTAAGAGATTTAATATAGTGTATTAGCGTGGGTGCATATTAAAGTCTGGGGAGAAAAAAAAGAAAGCTGAGTGAGTAATATACCAGAGGGGGACAAAGATGTCTTTTTCCAGTGCTGTCAGGGGAAGTCTCTCAGTAGCAGATCTGGGATAAGAAAATGAGTGGAAGAGAAAATCTCAGTTTAAAAGCTTTTTTAGAACTGGATTATACATCAAAGTAGTTTGAGCTGTGTAAACGACGTTTACTTTGTCTATGCTGGATAAAGCTACAATCTTCCAAACCCAACTTGTGTCTTTGTGATCCCACTTGAACGTATAATCCCAGCGTTTTGATCATCAGGCTTATGATTCCCATCTGTGTCTGTTGATTAAACCCAGTTATACAAGGACAGCTGATGCGCTAAAAGACGGCCATGATGATATTAAGGATTCAGTTTTCTCTAAAGGTTCTTCAGTTTAATGAAGACAAATAACAGGCTGTTGTATTTTGCCAAACACATGCAATCTGTAATATCTACAAAAATCTGAAAAAGCATGTAAGTAACGTCGGATTAGCTGCCGTTTCTGATTCGAGGTCGAATGGTTCCAGGTATGAATTTTAGTTACAAAAGTTTACATAGAATGTCTTGTTTTCAGATGCATGCCTACAGATAATTGACATCCCCAGTTTCAACTGAGCTGCCGCCTGATTAATTTAGGTACTTGCAGTTGTACTAATTGTTCAGTTAGTAGCTCCTGGTTCATAAATGCAGTGGCTGGAATCTTTGATAACTGGTATACACTACAAGTTCAGCACAGTTTTTGATGTGAAATTTGGTTGGATCCTGTGAAAATGATTGTTTCATTAACATATTGAGTTTTCAGTGGTACAACAAATGAAATTGTCAAAATAATTTATGGTTATATCAGTTGTACAATTCAATATTGTTGGACATATTGGGGGGAGTTTGGTGGTACACTTACTTTTTCTATGTCAAGGAGAGGGTGCATGGGGGGCGGGGGTGTGGAAAAGTTAGCTGTTTCCATTTTAATAAGAGTCATCGTTGAGCATTAATTCAAGGAAAATCAAGGAAACTCATAATTGCCTACAAATCGATACGATCGAGTTAGCTGACTAAAAACTAGCTATGGTCCACAGGACCATAATTGATCTGGACCTGACATGAGATGGCATGAGTAGAACAATACATAATTTAGATCACAGGAAGCGTTAAAGATTTTCTTTCAAATCGGTTTCTCGTAGTAACCCCCGTTGCCCCCATTGTAGAGACTGTCATCCTGTTAAAAATAAAAAAAATAAAGCCCATAGGTTGTCTGTGCAAGCAGCTCATAACGACCCATAGTTCCGTTTTATTGTTTGGCGACCTCTAGCGGCCGGGCCGTAGTAACTATGACCGGAGAAGGAAGAAGGGAGTTTGTTGACACAGCGTCTGGGGCGAGGAGGAGGTTGGGGTGGCTGGATGGGTCAGCAAAGCACAGGACTCTCACACAGGAGACCACTATTCGTTTTCCGTTTGAAACCAAAAGTCATCATTGTTTGTTTTGTCCAGGACCTTTCCACAACCTTATCTGCGTGTTTATTACTGTAACCATGACGACCAAGGTCTGCTAACCTTAAGGAAGTAGTTATTTTAGCCCCAAGAGCAAATTACCACTGTGCTCTCAGCATTATACAAAGCATAGATGAATAGTCACATTCTATTCTCTATGAATATCTAGGCCTGTATCTCTCATCTATGTTACGCCGTCCATTATGTCCATTATCTATAAAGCCTTACTGGGTAAATGTGGATGTTATTAATCGCAAACAAAAGTCCAAGTGATGCACAGGAAGCATTTGGCTTGTTGTTGCAAAGGCAGAAAGGTCATAGCTTGTTTCTATGGTGATTTTCTTCTCCTTCTTTATTTTCTTCATCTTTTTATTTTTCCTCTTCTTCTTGTTTCTTCAATTAATTGTAAACTTTATCTCTAAGATTTGATAAGATCTATTGTGGCCATTAACGTACATTGACACTACGACAAATATTTGATGACAAAGGACAAATGTATGAATTCAAACAGTAGCATTCACTTGTGGTAATGTTTCAGTGATGGAGGAAAACAATGATGGTTATTCCATTTGCAAGGTACGACGTGACTAATAGCTCATTTCATTTTTAAAAAAAACAAACATTGTATATATTTCGTGACCGGTTTTTAAAGATTTAAATCTTCAGTAGGAACTAATGGGCTTGGTCTTCAGAGTCACAGACCTGATAGAGAAGACTTAACCCTAAAAAAAAAAGGTTTTACTGATAAATCTTGTTGATTTATGTTGACAGCCGTGATTAAGGCTAAAATGCAAAACAATAATATTCAGTTAGTACACAAATTACCTTCTTTAACCAAGTTTGTGTACAAATGTAGTTGTCTCAGGCATGTGTTGTGTGGGGTCTTCCTTTCTCTTACAAGCCCGAAAAAGACTTTTAACATGTACAGTACACATATCTCTTCTAATACTTTTTCTCTCACAAAAACCTTCACTTGGTCACTGCAGCCTTTCTACTGCAATTTAAGGATAATAATTACCAAGAGATTGTCACGATATAAAGTGATTGTCACAACATTCTGTCTTGGAACTGCTCATTTTTATTTTTCATTCGCACACCCTCCGAAAATCACTATTTCTATTTCACAAACAAGCAACAAATAACATTGCCAGTACAGTATGTTTGATATTTTTTCAAATACAAGTGATATGTATGTAAATAGCCTAAAGGGTTGGTAGTAATATATGTTACATATTATAAATATCTGTCTATGTGCATGAATACAGATCTTAAAAGCTACATGTGTGATTGCGTTCATAGTCCTTCAGAATTTAATCTTCTGAGGAACACTTTTTCATATATCAACACATCCATCTCGGGGTGATTGATAAACAAGCCTGTTCAGTGCAAGAAATGTGCAGATTGCCTAAAAACCAAAAATAAAAACACTGGCAACATCATCAAAATCAAAATAGTATTTTTTTCTATCGGTGAGGTATTCTTCTTTTCCTTCAACCCTTGAGGCTGGTTACCTGGCTGCTCGCCGTCGGATCATTGAGAGTGCTTTTCATAACTGCCACGCATGTAGAATTTAAATACGTGCTACTGCTTAAAGAATGAGTTGCTTGGAGAAACACGGAGGAGAATCTTCACTAACACACTGGAATCAAGGACAGCATGCACAAGTACCACTGCAGCTCACACAAAAGAGACTACCAATTACATGACTCCACTCCAACTACTATTACACACTTCAGAACATGATACTTATTGAGCAGCAGGTTGTTAAAGAGAGCAAGGATTGCATGTATCATTATCATTATGATTTGTCAAATTATTAAAGACCTTAAAAGTTCCCTGTGGAGTTTTCTTGTAAATAAACAAAACTAATATTAAGTGTCTCTCGCTAAAACGCTTGTATCCTCGAGGTTTAACAACAAACAATTTAACTTGATGAATTTCTTTCCTCATAAAACAAGTAGAAACTGATTTTTTAAAATATTTTCAATCGTGAACAGTTTACATTCATGTATGTTAGCTTGTCCTCTTCTTTTTTTTATGCTACATTTCCTGGCGCAGTGCTGCAGCCAACTGTCGATCGAAACAACTGCAGGATACTGTCTGTCAGCAACTGCATGATACAAACAAAACAGGGAACAACGCTTACAGCTCCACAGCGCTACTAGTGGTCAAAAACTCGACAGGGTACCTTTAAGACGTTGGCACAAACACATCATGTATTGTAGCTTGACAAATATTGACCACAAAAAAATGGCATTACAAATATTTTAGTAATAATAGTATAAAATAATATTTGCACTTAATAACAACAAATACTGCAACAGTACAAAAATTTACAGTCATAAATATATGAATATCTATCAAATACATGCACTCTTAACTGTACATGTTAATATCTTGCTCCAGTATCAGCAACAGCACTGTTCAATAACACATCATATATTGAAGTTAACCTTTTCAAATGTAACTGAATGTGGAAATGGGGCACAAACACTAGGGTTCCCAGAAAATAATTAAAATTTTACATAAATGCTGTACATTCATGGCAAGTCTTTGCAGAACAGCAAAAGAACACCATCGTTATGTAACAATACCAGGTGCTGCTCACAGCTACGATAGCGACTCCAAAGTCATATTCTCCCGCTGAATGCTCGACAAACTGTATAGTGTAGGTGTTTTATTGAGACCTGAAGGTCTTCTGACAGTGATTTAAACACCTTATGTACAATTTAGCACAGTAGTCATGTTCGAATGGTTCTGAAAATTTGAAGAATGTGCCATCAAGCAATTATATATTAACAAGCTTTGTTTCCATATTCGATTCATTCTTCAACTGATGGTGATTTTTCTCCCACGCTTTTATGTTTAGCATACCTTTTTTATGTACATGACCACATAATGTGTATGTGCTCATGCATTTTCTCGGTATGGTAAGTCTCTCTAATCTCTTATCTGCTCTGCTGAAGCTGAAATCCCAGATCCTGCTGCTAACAAATGTAACCCTCTTCCCTTAGACATTGTTTAAAGCGTTCACATCTCAAAGGGGCCATGCAAGGAGCAGATGACTGGAGGACACGTGGAGGCTTTCCAAAAGAGCCTGCGATCTTCTTCCAGTGCCACCTCATGTCACAGCCGTCCGCCCAGCGCCAACTGCCTTGGGGCACTAGAAAACATGTACTTTGACTGGAGGAAGCCGACAAGATTCCCATCACACTGCCTTGAACTTTACCGTTGAAATGTATTATTCTAATCTATTCTAATGCTGTTCTAATATCAAAATCTTCAATTGTCAAACATGCCTAGATAGGCTTTCATTCTCCCTGAAACATTAAAAACTTCCAGCAGTAATTGTAATGCCCAGTGCTTTTCTGAATAAAAGCCTGATCAAACTGTGCCACTATGCATTTCATTGAATCTCAAAGGGATTACATCACCTGCAAAGAGAATGTTTAATAGGGTTAACACAGCTGGATAGGCTTACAGAATGTGAACCACATTTGAATCAAAGCAATTAACACAAAATATCTCATGTCATCCAACTAATTTCATTACACTGTGATAAAAACTGGACATTCAGATTATATTTCCTCTCCTGAGGGCCCTGAAAACCTTTTCTCCCACCCAGCTTGGTAGTCAGAGAGATGGGGTACCTTCTGTTTGCTTCCGAACTTAGAACTGTTTCGGTTATTTCACATGAGAGAGTTCTGCATTTTGTGCTTTATCCGCGCTCTTTCTTTGTCGGGTTTGAAGAGGGCAGGGATCAGCTGTAAAAAGGTGACATCACACTGCCCATCCACCAATCGGGATTTAGCAACATTTGAATCAGAATCTGATGACAGTTGATGGGTCGTTTGTTCATGGTTGCAGGACACTGTCAATCAGATCTGATCAAACCAGCAAATTTTAAACCACATTTTTGGGGACATTAAGCTATGTGTTTGTACTAGTCTCTGCTATATATACACCATAATAAACATTCACGAGGGATCTTCAAAATGATTCCTGATGACACATGTTGTAAACCTTGCAAATACATTCACCTGAAACAAACACACATGACGGTTAATCATGTATTTCTGAGCCCTGTTTTCCATTGTCCTTCAAATGTAATAAATGATTCTCCAAAAGCCTCAGAACCTCTTAAAGTGTCCATGTGCTGCACTCTCTCAGTCCATCTAAATATGGGACACCTTTTCCAGAACCTCCATGGTCAGGTCCGGTTCTTTGATATCATTTCTACCAGCCAAACACCCCCCTTCCTGACATGAGCACTTCCCATTTCCCACTAACACTGATCCAACTCCTGAGCCTAATCTGCTGAGAGTGGCAGGCTGGACCGGGAGCACCGCATTCCCTCTGATCCGATGGGAGTAGGTCTTCTGGCGCTCAATGTCAGCAGAGCACAGCTCGAATTTGAAAGCCGCCTGGAAGCCTCTGCGAAAGTTCTCATTGAAGAACCCGTAGATGATGGGGTTAACACTGCTGTTGAAGAAGGCCAACCAGTGAGCTAAGGGATATACGTAGATATTAATGACACGATACTGGTGTTCTGTCAGGCTGGCGTAGTCGCTCAGCATCATCAGCGTCCACAGAGGCAGCCAGGATAGGACGAAGAGCAGAGCCACAACCAGCAGCATCATTATCACCCTCTTCTTTTTCCTTGAAATTGTGTGACGACCTTCCACGCCCAATTTGTTGTTGCCACTCCCTTCTCCAGACGCGATTCCACTGCCCCTCATCGGAGGAATAGTGGTCTTGAAGAGGGTGAAGCCGATGCGCGCATACATGATGACAATAAGGCTGAGAGGGGCGAGGTAGATGTTAGCAAAGAGGACGGTGGTGTAGATTTTCCGCATCTCCTGACTGGGCCAATTTTCCCGGCACCAGTAGAAAGGGCGGGTGTTGTTGCCGGGGCCGAGGACTATCCGCACCCTCTGCTCCTTTGTGACCTGGAGCATGACCCCAGAGGGACACATGATGGACACAGCCAGGACCCATATGATGACGATAATTAGCTTCGAGGTGGCGATGGTCAGCTTCTGCTTGAAAGGGTAGACAATGCAGCGGAACCTGACACAAAGGGGAATGAAGCCAAAGCATTGAAGAAAAAGAAGTCACAAGCACATAATAACCAGTGAATACAATGGCAACCCTCACCTGTCAACCGCTATGGCCACTAGAGTGAACACCGATGCTGACACAGATATCCCTTGAACCATCCCACTTAGCTTACACACTATGCTACCAAAAGGCCATCCTGCAGAGAAAAGGAAAACTGTTAAAATTGTATGAGTGTAAAAACACAAGGACAAGCAGACTGCATGAATTATTTAAACATTAAAATTAATCCTAATGGGTAGAAGGTTGGTGAATGTTGCACCATTTTAAAATCAATGCCACTACAGAAGCCAGAAAAATATAAATTACGAATTGATGAGAGAATTTTCTGTTTTTCCCATATAATTAAAAAGAGATCAAGCTCAGCGAGAGACAAAAACTCTACATCCTGACCTGTTATGATGTTGTCCACCAGAGTGGTTGGCATGCAAAAGATGCCAACCAGCAGGTCACTGATGGCGAGGTTGAGGATAAACAGGTTGGTGACCGTGCACATGTTCTTACTGCGCAGCACAATGAAACACACCACCCCATTGCCCACCATGCACACCGCAAAGATTAGCAGGTAGGAGATGGTGAAGACTGCGGACACCGAAGGCTTGTGGAGGTAGAAATCAACGTAGGTGATGTTCTGGTATGTCAAAGGGTTTTCCTGCAATACGGAGGAATTTGAAGGGCTCGGGCTCTCCCAGGTAGTGTTGAGAACGAGATTCTGGGTCATTGTGATATCTGGGTTTAAGAGAGACACGAAAACAGAAACAGAAGTATAACACTTGGATAAACTATTATGTGCTCAGCACAACAGTGCATGTGTTCCGGGTTAACTATCCGATATCTTCCATTTACAAAATCAACCCATTAGAAACCAGAGAACCTTTACGCAGACCATAAGAAGAATCAATTGGTAATTACATAAAACAATAGAACCTCTCGGGAAATTGATTGTCCAGTTGCAGTGTCTTTTGATAATTGTAGGTGGGTTGATTCGGTCAAGTGCATGCTCTCTCACGCCCTGTAAAAGCAACATGGTGACCAAATGACCAATCTGTTCTGAGAGCAGCGAGAAGGCGTGCTTGATAGCTTGCCAATTGGCTACATCACTCATTTGACTCTGGCATTGTGGGAAGGAATGAGGTTACTATTGACTTCAAATTCTTTGTGACACGTGATTTGTAAATTTTACACATCTAGATGGATTTTGGAGACGTATTTTCTAAAACTTCACTGCAGGGTTAGGGTCTTGCCTACTGTGGAGTGTTTTTTGTTTTTTTTTAAGCTTTTATTTCATGTATCCACTTCTCGCAGCTCAACATCTGTTATACTCTGTACAGTTTTTTATAGTTGGCTGTCAAATCAAAGTGTGAGTGTGTGAAAATGGTTTTCAGTGGCATAAACAAGCCAAAGTAGGTCATTTTACTCTGTGATGTATATCTTATCAATGTCATGTGATTAATCAAAATTAATATTTTAATAAGTAATTACATATGAAATTATGTAGTCTAATTAATTTTATTACCACACTTAGTACAATGTATTTTGAAAACCTGTAAAAATAAATTCTAATACAATTTGCATAACAATGAGCTTTTGAAATATGCTTTTTTTTTTGTCTAAACCGCTTTAATTTCAGATCAAAACTGACTGTGCCACTGTGACAGTTTGACTCAGATTCACTCTGCGAGCTTCGTGTTTCTCAGTCCTCAAGAAGATTGTGCAAGTGAAAGAGAATATTTGATTATAGCTGCACTGCTAGTTAAGTTACTCATGCAATCAAATTCATCCTGCTGCTCATTATACTGTAACATGCTTTAAAAACAATGACTGAATAAAATAATCAGAGAAAAATTCCTGAAAAATCAGAACCTCTGTGGATGAGAGATCGGATTTTGTTTATCTTTTAATGATCGGGGATTTGGATGAAATGATAGATTGTTTTCCTTGAAACTATACAACTCTGTGTTGTATTGTTCTTGTAAAAACGACATGGATGACCGAGTAGATGTTTGAGCTCAATTCCAAAATGCATCAGAGACCAAAAATAAACTCTTACAAATCCATAGTTGAACTGAGCATCAGCATTCCCACAAGATACAAGGGAATCAAACACTCTGTGATCTGAGGCAAAAAAAAAAATTAAAAAAATTCCTGGTGGGTATCCTGTTCATATCAGTCTTCACAATGTCTCAATGATAACTAAAGGACTGACTTCTTTCTGTTTCATCAGTGTGTAGTCATACAGCCTTAATATCTCTGTATTTTTACTTCTAACAATACTAAATCATACAAGACCAAATCATACAGTACTGTGTGTGCGTAATTAATTAGCCCGGGTGATGGGATGGAAAGTCACAATTTCTAAGTTTTAATTCTGAAGTTTCCCAAATCTACACCAGACGTTTATTTTTCTTACCTTACAGGAAACTGTATCGGAGTTGTATTCCTCTCTTCTGTCCTCACAAAAGGCATATATCTGTTTCAAACAAATTCCACTCGTTCAGAGCAAAAAGCCACACGCTCTCATCCCTGCGTGAGACCCTGTGCATCTGCGCAATGAGCCTGCCAGGCAGAGACTGGTGTAGCGGTTGTGGATGACAGAGAGGAGATGAGAGTCACTCAGGAGAGATGTGCTGGGCGGTGCAGCTGCTGGGAGCAATACACGCCCGGAGGTGTTGTGTGAATTTAATATACATGTATGTAGGTGTCAGGCTATGCATTGACTCTGTGCCAATCTGCATCTGAAGAGACTCAGACACCTGTTTTCCTTTGGCATCGGTCAGGCAAATACGGTAGGTGTGGAGGGATGTCACTGCTCCGCTTGGCTCAACCCAGCAGTCTTCAAGCGTCAGTCCTCCTCCTCAGTGCTCAGCCCTGCCCTGGTCAGGTCCTGCGCAAGTCAGGCCTCGCCTTTTTCCACTCACCCCTCGCACCTTCGCTAAGTGGAGAAAATGTGAATCCTGAGCGGTACACAGCAGTCTCTCCAACTGAGTCTGACTTCATTACAGTGCAGTATTTGAATTGGGTTTTAGGGTACACGTTGGCAAAAATATTAATGGCGAAATCTGCAAAAACCACACGCACGCTGTTGCAAGCTGAATTTATGATTAATGGCGAGTTTGGGAGAAAATTGGCTTAGAAAGTTAAAAACGGAGATGATGGGTTAAGGGTCGAGAAGCAGAGGTGAGATTTAATGAAGGGTCAATATCTGATCAATGCAGGAGCGAGAGGTGAGAGGAAGAGGCGAGGAATGACTGTGCAGGGTGATACCTGACCAATGCGCAGCAGGTTGAGGAGGAGGGTTGGTGCTTTGTAAGTGGATGGTTCATATTTGACCAAGGAGGAAATGAGGACAGAAGCAACAAGCAACAAGCATCTACAGTATTTTGTATGTGGTTTCCATACAAAACGGTTCATCACTGTCAGCCGACTCAGAGAAAACCCCCCGACACTACTGTAACTGCTGTTGCTGCAAAATGCGCAATTAAAAATTCTTTAGCATTAAACCTGTCAAAAGTGTAGGAACTCTCTCCTTAGAGAGAAGTGAGAGGGAGGAAACATACTGTCAGCGAAAGTTTGTATGCAGTTTGGCATTTTAAAAAGAGTTGCCGGTGTGTACTGAACCCCGCAGTGGTTTCCACATGAGGAACGATGTTCGACGCGATACACTGAAATCAGCTGACAAGTTGTGATGGCGGAGACAGGATACAGCCTCGTTATCAGACAGTACGTGTGTGTGTGTGGCTGTGTGCTTTTTTTCGTGTCAAGGACGTGGAATATCAAGGATGCAAAAAATCACAGGAAGCTCTCATTAAAACATTCACTCAACTAATGTGTCATCTTTGAATTTTTCAGCTCATTGTGTGTTCAATTAACTAGGCTCAGCAGCTGTTAAATATCACTAATTAGACTAATTAGGAATGTTCTTTCACACACACACACACACACACACACACGCACACACACGGGCTTGATTTGTTTGTTATTCTGTATAAAAATGATAATGTTTACTATGTTCAACATCTTGGATTAGAATGTTAGCATTCTAACATTTGCTAATTAGGAAAAATACAAACATCAATTCTGCTAGTGTTTGGTCATAAACCAAAGTTTTGGGCAAATTAAAATTTTGACCTGATGAAAAGTAAAGGGATCCCAAAAGTGATTACAGGGACGTGGACGTGCGCAGGGAATTTCACGGCAATCCAACCAATACTTTTTGTTTGTTTGTTTGTTTTTTTGGTAAGTGCTGAATTCAGCTAGCTAGCTAGACACAGACAGGTCGGGATCAAAGTGTCCATGCTGTTGTTTGGCCTCTTGGCTTCTCGTTTACAGTGATTACTCCTCAAGTCCTGTCACTGTTTTTTGGAATTGGAAGCGAGTGAATGATGTGAAATTATTCAAGTGTAAGTAGAATAAAATGAAAATAACTATCAAAATGGAATTATTCATGAAGGGATTAAATAATCCCTTTCCTCCTCGCTTTGCCCAAGGTTATTGGCCAATAACAATTTCTAACAGTGCTCTTTTTTTCCCATGGCTCGCTGCTGTCATCCCCCCGGGCTACGCTTCTGCTTCCTGTCCTATTGTATCTGTCCGCTCAGTTAAAAAAAATCATGATTGATGTCCCATGTGTTGTTTGCAGCTCACCGTTGCCTTTCACCTGACTGACGTCCGGAGGAGTAGTCATCACTGCCGGGCCCCTCTGTTTCTATCAGCAGTGTGTTGAGCAAATCATCGCTTGACTGTGTGATACAGTACGCCAAAAAAAGATTATTAAATCATAGTCGCTAATTCAGTTTTCCCAATAACTCAGTATTCTTTTAGATATAGTGATAACCACATCTGAGTAAAGTGAAAAGCTTGTTTGTTTGTTTCCAACACAGTAAGTTACCATAAATGTTGTTAAAAATCAGTAATATAATGCTTTCATATGCTTTTATTTTTCAGAGCAAACCAAATACATTTTTCTCTTTGCAACACCAAACAAGTATAACTGACAAAATAATTTCAGATTCATTGAAGGTTATACATTGAAGACCAGAGGTATTTGGACTGCTACACTTTTTTTTTTTTTGTTCTTCGGGCTTTGAGCTCCAGCACATTCAATATGAGATTCAGAAATGGATAATACATCAAAGTGCTAAGTCTCAGCTGTAATTTGAGTGGGTTTACATAAATATAGAAAGAACTGTGTGGGGGAGATGTAGCCCTTTGAACACACAGACCAAATTTTAGGGGTCCGATAGTAATTGAACACTCGGTTACTAAATGTTTCTTAGGCAGTAGGGTGTCGTTTCAGTGTCAGGTCATGAGCAGAAAAAGCTGACGCGTTTAGATTGAGGTGGAGTTGTCTGTCAATATGAGGAGTGAAGAGGTGACCGTGCAAATGAAGAAAATAATAATGAGGCTAGAAAAAAGTAGAACACTATCAGAGAGATATCGAAGGCAGTTGTTGTGTCAAAATTAACAGTTGGGCACACTTGTAATTAATTTTACACAAAAGCAGGTGTGTACTTGAAAAAGACCTGGTAGACCGAGGAGCGCAAGTCTTTTGAATGAGCAGGAAGTCATTTGCATGTTGAAGAAAAACACCTTTATGAATGCACAGCAAGTCAAAAAGTCTGTACAGGATGTATGCGTACGTGTTTCCTTGTCAACGATCAAGAGAAGACTCCGTGTCCAGAACCTGAGAGGATTCACCACAAGATGAAAACCCCTGGTAAACCTCAAAAACAGAAAGGCCAGGCTGCAGTTCTCAAAAACACGCAAAGAGAAACGGATGGAGTTCTGGAACAAAGTTCTATGGACTGATGAAACAAAAATCAACCTCTGTCAAAATGATGGAAAGAGGACAGTGTGGAGAAAAGCAAGAACCATGACCCAAAGGGCACCACTTCATCTGTCAAACATGGGCGTGGTTCTGTTTTGGCTTGGGCACGTGAGGCTGCCAACGGAACTGGCACGCTGGCATTTATTGATGATTTCATTGCGGACGGAAGCAACAGGATGAATGCAGAGGTTTACAGGAGCTTTCTCTCAGGTCAGATTCAGTCAAAGGCATCAGGAACTCATTCAACGAGATTTCTTCATTAGCCAGGACAATGATCCTAAACATCAGCGAAAGCAACCAAAGAGCTTTTCAGGGTGAAGAGGTGGAATATCCTCGACGGGCCGAGTCAATCACCTGATCTCAATCCACCTGCTGAGGACCAGACTAGAAGGCAGAGAGGCTCCACAGCGAGCAAGAGCTGAAGGTCTCCGCAGGGAGGCTCAGGGAGAGCATCACCAAGGAAGATACACAGTCGAAGGCTTCAGGAAGTCATTGACTGCAAATGATTTTCCATTAAATATTAAATATAATGATTTAGTCCAACTGCTTTTGAACCTCTGAACTTTGAGCACTATGTGGCGTTCAGAGGGCTACATCCCCCACAAAGTTATTTGTATATTGATGCAAACCCACTGAGGCTTTGTAATTTAATGTAGTATACATTATTTTATTTCAGATTGAATGTGCTTGCACTTGGAGCCTGAAGAAAAAAAATTAAATTAAATTAAAAAAAGTGTAACTGTCTTTACTATACTCTGCCTGGAACACATAATGTTTGTCCTTAGTTGTAAATCCACAAAAAAAAAAAAAAAAAAAAGAGAGAGAGGGCAGGAGACACAGGGACTAGACTGTATTCCTGAACTAACAGGAAGATATGGGGGGATTTTAAAACATGAGTAAATAGCGTTCTCCCTCTGGCTCCTGCTGAACGTCTCACTGGAGCGTCTGAAGAAGTTCCAGCAGAACTACTGTCGTTTCAGGTCTGTCATTTATCACCCTGCTGCTGATGAAGAAGACGTGCATTAGCATTTCAGTGTTTCTCCAGAGCTGGAGAGAGGCATGTACAACCTGTTCCATCTTTCAGAGGTTAGAGTCGCTAGCAACTATTTTTCACTAAACTTATAATAGGCTTAAAAACCCCAAACCAGGCTGACAGTCTTTGTCTGCCAATTTTCGCACCTCAGAAAGAAATAAAACCTTTTAAAAATTTGTTTTTTTGTATTCTAAAATGTCTAGCCTTGTATCATAGCTTGAAAAACAGTGGCCTTGTACAAATTTGTCAGCTGCCCTTGAAATGCATACACTGTGTGTGATACAATGAACATCAAAAATATACTGCAATTGGATGCATTTGGACACATGACCTAATTTACTACAATAACACTAGCACTGTTGCCTCACAGCAGGGAAGTCATTAGTTCGAAGCAGACATCCAGCTGGGCTCTGTCTGTCTGAGTTCTCTCCGTGTCTGCAGGGGTTTCCTGTAACAGTTCCGGTAGACACAAAGAGACTCAAATGCAGAGAAACTCAGAGCAGACAAGGGTGGATGTAAAAAAAAAAAAAAAAAAAAATCAGAGACTCTACTGGAGCTCAAACAGGTCATAGACAGGTGAGGCCGTAAAGGCAGGAGAAGACGCGGAGCAGGCAGATGTCACGAAACGGAGAGACCAAACCGAGTCAAAAACCATGGGACCAAAGACTAGAAAGGAGCGCTGGAGAGAAGAGAAGGATTTAAAGACAATCTGGCAGAGGGAGACGGGGAAGTATATATACACGGGGTAGACAGACAGGAACAAAAGGGGCTGGTGGTTACACATCAAAACCATAAAATACCAACAAATTGTTACAATAACAGTGCAAAATAATGATCTCATTTTCCAGAGAAAATGAGGCTCAACAAAGGAGGCAGAAACTAAAATTCACTATGAAAATCTGGGTTAACAACATGACCTGCTATGCTCAGGGTTTAACTAGAACAATAATTACAGGCTTCATGAGTCGAGAGGAAAATTTGTTGCAGTGTGGTTTTCTGCTCTGTTTACCTAGTTATTAAATTGTCTCCTAAAAGTCCCACTCCTCATACTATTAGCCCCCCCCCGAGAGCTAATTGTGACAAATTCTTTCACACTGTATCCTTTCTTTTGTTTGGATTGCACAGGCATACACCTATTTGTCACTGCTTTTGTTTTCTTTTACACATTGTAACGATAGTATTGCTACACAGTATTTACTTTGTCATCAGATCACGACGTGCAACAGAGAGAAGTCATGCCGCTAAACCTGAGCCACGCAGTTTGCGCCGTGGACAACCACCCTAATGCCTGCAAACATCTGTCCCACAACACTTTTCTTTAACATCAGGTTCCTTGCATCGGAGTTAGCACAGAGGAAATACTAATTAACAGACACACACCACCATAAGGTGCAGAACAGGTGCCACTCAAGTTAAATCCTAAGTATAATTTCATTTTATTAGCTGTGACACTGCTAATAACGACTCCACGATTGCCTTGGCTGGCGCAGTGAAAAAAAGAATGTATCTGGGAAACAAAAAGGACGGCGTGGTCTTGTTGAACTGCCCCCAGCACGCAGAGGGAAATCCTCTCGGCTGAGAAATGACACCGTGAGCCGAGTCCGGAAAAGACAATCACAGGACATTGTCATGAACCTCGGAGGCCACGTCACGGGAGGGATGGACAGTGTGTGTCAAGCGCCAGCGGGTGCACTGTCAGTTTGTTAAGAGTGTTGAAGCTGTCGGGGGAAGAAGCTACTGAGCAGAATATCTATTTCCGTCCCCGACAGAAGATTGTTTTTTTCAGACTTGTAGTTTTCACATCTGCAAATCAGTCATTAATAATATCTGTTTTTAAAAAAATGGACTTTATGGGGGTGTTATCACTAATCTGACCAGGCGGTACAGCAGTGCTTTGGATAAGATTTGAATATGCAAACATACATGCATATCACATAAATCTTGCTTTTTTTGCGTCTTGGTACCACTTTCTAATAAGGCGCCGTTTTTACAGGGTTTAGAAGTTGTTGCTAATGGCTTCATTATTAGTTATTAAGTCATTTACTATTTTTTATAGATCATTTATAAGCCATTAGTAAGAACACATTTTGGGTTGCCAGGTTGTGAGGAATCGTTGACGCCTTCAATGGATTGAGATCTTCAGACTTTACAGCGTATTAGCAAGTGAGAAACCCATGTTTATTTATTAATGTAATACCATTAGCATATTTAACTGCAAATCAGTACACAGAAAGGACACCTGTCAGAGGGACTCATCACAACGAGGCAACCCAAAAGTTGTTGGTATAACTAATCTATAAAGCATTGGAAAATATTTACTCATCATTAACAAAGAAATGAGTCCAAACTTGGACTATAAAGGGTGAATTATTAGAGTAGGAAGTGGTACCATAACCTTAAGGTACAAACTATTCCCTCATTTCAAATCAGCGTAGACATGCAGACGTTGCCTATCCTCTAGAACACATACATTAAATTAATTCAACCAACTACTGCCTGTGTGATTTCCTGCGCAGAGAATGTTCTCAACAGTCCATAGAAAGCAGAGTGCAGCATTTTTAGAAGTCTCTTATTGAGAATGCATACTAGTACCTACGACATGGATCATAAACACAAGAGCTCCAGTCTCTTTATATTGAGGCAGTGTTGATTTATTTGCCGTTGTCGTAGTGGAGTGCATTATAATGCAAGATGTTCGTGGTCCTTTGTCCACTTTATCTTCACAGAGGTTGTAGACGTTGCAAGACTGTTACTGAGGTAATTTGTTTCTAATATTGTGGAGAATCAAAAATATCTGAAACACCTTCCACTATAATGCAATTCAATACAAGAGCACCACAAAGTACAGCCTCAAAAAATACGATAAAGTTGTATCAACATCTCTCCGACACAGAATTCAAGTTTCACAGAGGTAGTGTTGATGTATTGGGTTGCATCACATTGTACGGGTGCTTCGATTATTCTGTCTCTCAGATTTTATCAGACGCTATAACAATTGATTTCGTGTTTTTATTCAGAAACGGTCTTCATCTGTGGTTTTTTTCTTCCAGGATCATGTTTGTTTCCTGCAAAGCACTCCTGAAGTTGAATGTACGTTTTTGAAGAGAGTAACTACTGCCCCCTTGAGTCAAAATATGATGCAGTTTGGGATTTAATGCCAGGTGAAGGATCAGCCAATACACATACTGTAGTGCATTTGTATTTTTCTATATTTACTTTTGTTTGCATACTGAACAGTGAGGTGTATACCCGTCAGTGGCAGCATGCAACAGAATGCGATGTTACAAATGTGTGGAACTTATTACACTTGTTAGAACTGTCTGCTGTTACGCGACGAACGGATGCAGAGTTTCCGGATGTTTCTGAGGAGACTCGGGTAAAAGTCACTCAGATAATCCCTTCCTGGGCTTTGACAGTCACACCACCACTCATATTCAGTCACTCGGGCAACACCAGTAATATCCAATAACATTAAGTTGAGCGGATGTCAGGAGTTAATTTTTACACTTTTTTTCCCCCCTTGGCAATGAGAAGAACACAGTGACTCTCAGTAATGAGCCAATTAGTTTCATTACAGCCGACTGAAGTCCTGTGATCGTGGAAACTATGCGGCCTTCCTTTATCTTTGCTGTGAGACTGAGCGCTTACAGCAGGATGTGAGGATGGTGTCTGCGGATTAAAAACAACTTAAAAACACGTGCACTCCACGTGTCTGAATCCCCCAGACTGGATGGCCCGTATTCTTGTCACATACCATTTCTTACTGAATTTTACATTTACATTTTTATTCATTTGCCAGACGATTTCATCCAAAGCGACGTACAAGCGAGGCGACTTAGGGTTCAGCGTCTTGCCCGAGAACACTTGGCCAGGAGGCGCCGGGGATCGAACCGCAAACCCCTAAAATCAGCGGACGAGCCACAGCCGCCCCAATTTTCATTAAAGTTGCTGGAGAAACCATATTCTTGGGCTTATGAGTACTGGTAGACGTCTAAAAACACTTTATGGCCTCTTAAATGATGTTTGCTTGCAGAAAATGTATGTTCAGAAGGTAAAACTCTTTAGTGCTGATCTGATCTATTGTACAAGTCACACTCCACACAGCATTGTTTCAAGCTCTCGGTCATTTGAAAACCCATCCTTTGGGAGCTGCATGGATTTACACTTATGGTTCTTTAAAAAACAAAAACGAAAACACACCTCTGTATTTAAAAATCATTTGGACCGTTTTATTGCTCTCATTCAAAACACTACTCCATAGAAAAGAAAAAAAAAGAAAAAGAAAAACCCACTGACATCTGCTTCCTTCTGAGTAAATCTACGGTTATTGAGCACATATGATGCTTGTATAAAATTGGTTTCAGAGTTAGAACATCAAAAAAATATATATTACATTTATTGTGGAATCAGGGTCAGAAAGTCTAAAAGTCAAGATATACAGATGACAGAACAAAGAAGACAATGTGGTTTTTGATTTTTCTAGTACTTCACATTCACACCTATTGATGCGATTTCGAAAGCATGAATTAAAGCCCTTATTTGCAATACAAATCATGTCCTTTTCTTCAAAGAAATATATGTACACTTCAAATGATTGAGATGTATTACATTCAAATATGCAATATCTTAAATTTAATTCGTTACAGTGTACACTCCAATCAGCAAGAAAAGCATGATATAGACATTTAAACATTGCAAAAATTAAAGACTCAAACTGTCACTAAATTGAATTTAGATGTTGATGCATTAAATACAGTGTCTCAGCAAAATGTCTGTTTTGTAGTGAAACACTTTTTTACTCTGTACACTATAAAGCAGTAGTTCTTCTAGGACTGGAAGTCACAATACTGCATTGCCTCACAGTGATTGTTTGGTGATTTTCATTAAAAAAAAAAAAAAAAAAAAAAGATTACATGATTTAAAAATAAAAATGTACTCAAAGATGTATCACATTGACAGTTTTTAAATATGATCACATTTTAAAGGAAAATTCAACTCAAAATAGACTTTTAGGGTTGAGTGCATGGTCAAGTGTGTGAGGACATTAAACTACTTTCATTCAGATGCGTTAGAAAGGGACAAGCCATCACTCTTCTGCAACTTCGGAACATGGATCATCAAAAAAAATGATGTTTTATTGATGTTTATCATTTTTATCATTTTTCCTGTATCTTTAGAGACAGTTTCAACAAAAGTTTAACAGGTTTTGCTTCTAGGATGGAAAAACCTAAAATGTAATTTTGGTGGAATTACCCTTTAAAACACTGCAAAATCTTACATAATTATTAATGACAATATCTGAAGTGTCAGAGAACAACAAAGGAACGTGAATATTCAAAGATCCTATGCAGTGCCAGTTGAAGAAAAAAGAAAAAACGGTGTTTGATCACAAATAATTGCACAACAGATGCTTTAATACATAATGCCTGGCACCTACAGAAAATAAGAGGTAGAGCTACATACAGGTCCAATACATCTATATCTCCCTAAAACAGGGAAATGAGAGCTGAGTGGACAGAGACCACAGAGAGAATTTGCACAAATGGGTAAGTTAAATGGTAAAGTGTCAAGACTCAGACAGCAAAATTATTTTGCTGAGTTTATAAATATAATAAATATATAAAAAAGGAGGGGAAAAAAAAGGAGGATTATGAAACAAAAATAGAAGTTCTGGTCTGTATGGTGTTGAACCATTTACTTCTTACCATACTGAAACGAACTTTGTATTCATACATTATCTTCTGGATGTGTTTTATGATTACGCAGCCTTAGATGGATGCTTGATAAATAATATATGTATATAAGATGCCCATAGCACAAAATGAATGTCCGCTCGTGACTGTGCACAGGTGACCTCTCGTAGCCCTTTTGTTCAGCTACAAGTAAAAGGAGGAGATTTCTCGTGTGTATTCCCTGTGCTCGCCTCTAAATGCAGTACCTCCAGTATGCTTTCATCTTAAACATCCAGTAGTTATGACTTAAAACTTGCATGGAACATTAAAAAACATAACTACTATAAAAACAGTACTACCAGAAAAGAGGCTGACTGTGTTTGGTGTTCTCTGGAGAAATCTACAATAAAAAAAAAAATTAAAAAAAAAAACAACCTGTGGGGAACACCTCTGGATATGTACAGAGTTGAATAAAACCTGGTGTGTATGGTATGGAGCCATCTGTATTCTACTAACCTACTGTATCCTGGACCTCACGGATGATTATACATTGTACATCTTCAGTTGTATGATTAATAAATTATTAGCATGCACATTAATAAGACATTAATGTCCCATAAAAACTTCATACAGACGACCTTGAGTAGCCCTTTTGTTTTTCTGCAGGAAAACCCGCAGATGAAGATCATTAAAATTCAGTACCAGCAAAGTGTTTCAAATTTAAGACAAATACTTCCAGCCGCTCGGATTGAAATCCTAACGAGGGATAATACTAAAAATACCGTTATGAAGCGGTTCTATAGTAGAAAAGAGGGTGGTTATGTTTGTTATGTTGTATCTTTGGAGGATTCATTCACAGATCGGTTTCAGAGCCCTTCTTCCAGAAGAAACCATTATCCTCAGAGTCCCGGCCTATTCGAATCTGAGGCAAGCCTTTTGTGTATGACTCTCTGTCAAGACTGGAGGGAGGAGGAGATATTGCGTAACATAAACGTGACGTCTTACGAACTCAGAATCATGAAGTATGAATTACTCGTGCAGTTCTTTTCAGTGAGAGTACACGATGAGAATGCCAGCTGGTACTCACTTACTCGGCCACTGTGGGAGACTCCAAGTAATCAGCACGGCGAATGCGGGTTAAGGAAAGTCTGGGATTGATCTCCTGTAGGAAAAGAACAGAAGAAACATTTTAAAAACATACTTCGGGATCACTCTGAAATTTCAGCACCAATCAAAGCCGCGTTTAGGTTTGCATCGTTGCAAACTGACAAATTTGTTAA
>NC_053419.1:20285000-20365000 GCF_016859285.1 Xiphias gladius | reverse complement strand
GCAGAGCATCATCAGGATGGCCACCCAGAACAGGTCCAAGTGATACCCTGCCCCTTTCTGAGAGGGGACATGAGGGAAGATAGTAGAGAGGAGGAATGCACTTATCAGAATTAAACCACAAGCCATAGATACCATGGTTCCTCAGTATTTCAGCGAATTTGAGAGTTTGAATGATTTAAAAAGTTAAAAAGTTTCACTGAATGAAAGGACACTGTATTTTTGTACCAAGAATTTTCCAAAATGTATTCCTGGCATTGTGGGGAAACATTTTTAGTTGACTGCACAGGATGACAAAAGTTAAGAACAATATATTTCAACTGTTAAAATATACATAAAAAATGTGCAACGAGACACATTTTGCAGACCCTTTTGTTAGTCAAACTGGGGGGATGGGACATAATTGGGGAGTTTGTACTCTTGACCCCTAATATTTCCAAAAACCTGGGTACAGCTCCTTATTTTCAGTGGTTTTTCTGTACAGTTTAATCCTTGAATTTTTAAAAATGAATGAAACTTTGAGGTGGTGCACCAACCTTGAGTTTGTGCTCTTTCCTGTTGACGATCACAGCAGTGATCTGCTGATCCATAAATATCAGAATGGTGACCAGCAGAGCGGGGAGGGCGGCTGCCAGGTACACCCACCAAGGGTTCCCTCCAAAAGGAGGAATAAACCAGCCCCTCAGTGGACTCGTGGGCTAGACAAAAATAATAAGAACAAGACTGTTAGAGAGACCCAGACCCCACTACATAGAGGCTCCTGACTGCACATCTTATTTTTGCGTGTCCAGATCTTTTGGACATGGATAACATCTCAAACAGAACTAAAAAAAAAAAAAAAAAAAAATTGAAGTAGTCACTTCATTACACTGAGAAAGTTTTAACACTGAACAGAGTCTGAAATTACTGGTGCATCATTACATGACAGAAATCTGAGAATTACGACTCTGGTCAAACAAAGCTGCCTCTGTACTTGCAATTATAAGACCGTCTGTGTTCTCACATCACATATAATCAAGTTGATATTTGATGCAGGTGCCCGCTCCTCTACCCCATCATTCCCTTTCTCTGTGACAAGGCAGGGGGGGGGTCTTCACGCCAGCTGCGGAACATTTGAGCTTAGCAATCTCAAAGAATGACTGTGTCTTAGTTTCAGGTAATATGCATCGCTTACTGGGCAAACTACAAAGAAGGCATTATGCTGGGATTTCAAAGAATTACAGAGGCTTTCTAGCAGAAACATGCATCATTATCGGTGTAATTAGAGGAAACTGCACCTGGCTGACCATTGTCTTTCAACTACAAACAATTCAGTGCAATGATTTCAAGCACATATTGGAATAATGACTACTTCTTGTAGTTGCATATATTTTGTTTTCTATTAGAAGTTCTGCAGTGTGTGGTGTGTACCTTGAATTCACTTGGCACTATGAGCTTTGGAGTGTCCACACCGACAAAGGCGTCCACGCCGCAGAAGAGAAGAATGGTCAAGATGATCGCAAAGTCACTGATGAGCTTCCTCACCTAGGAGGAGGAAACATTTACAGCAGGTTCGGCAGTGTTTTTCAGCTTGTGGCAGAAGGAGCTACGGGCTGTACTGACATCTTCCTTCGTGTGTTTGACAAAGACCTACACCCCGTTAAACGACATGTCAGTAGATAAACAAACACTGGCAGGTATTACCTTGCTGACTGCGCATTTATTACTGCAAGTGCAGTTAGTGCAATTATAGCTGTAATTTCTAGTAAGTAAACACAGCTGTTCGGCAGTTCGTGACTAAGAATTGTAAACAGGTTTTAAATTACACCAGAGGCTGATAAAGAGCCAGTCAAATTATTTGCAAAGAAAAAAAAAAAAAAAAGCATAAATTGTAAGAATTTGTGATCCATTGAATTTTTAATTTGTCCAGTGCCAGAGTTCATGACCAAATGTCTGTAAGACAAATGACATTCCCATCAGCCTCAGCTTTACTTTTTGTGTAGAGCTAATAAGCAAATGTTAGCATGCTAACAGCATGCTAAAAAGTAAAAAAAAACAAAACACATTATGCCTATACTACTCATCATCAGCATGTTGTAGCATTGTTGTTATGTGTTGACGTTAGCATTTAGGTCAAAACATTGCTGCACAGTAAAGCCCAACACCGCTAGGTTGGCCGTAGACTCTCGTTCAGCGATTTACTCTTTGCTGATCTTCAGTTTACTTTGGTGATTCACCAAACATGTGCCATTAATGATTTGAATAAAATGTGAGTGAACTGGCTGTAATTTATGGATCTGAGGTGGAGCCTCCCGTCTGACCGTCCAACACTGACTCTCACTGCCACCTGAGCTTGTCGACTAAACTGAGAACTGCCAGTTCAATGTCTTTGGTGAACATCAGAAACATCTGTAACGGTCACTGTGGCCAACTGTGTCACTTGCTGTGTTGGGGGGGGGGGCGCCTGTCTGTGCTGCACATCCATTCATAAGTGCCGTAACTCACCGTGGTGGGGAAGAAGCGGCTCGTCTTGAACTTCTTCAGACCCATGGAGCAGGTGTAGGTCCCAAAGAACAGGATGAAGGACATCAGGGTGATGTCAGGCACGTAGCCACAGGCATCTCCGACCAGCCGCCCTCCAAACTTCAGACACTGCTGCCTGTTCAGGGACGCCCAGGTGGCATTCATTGGCTGGAGAGACAAGGACAAAGAGGTTTCCCTTAGCCGACAAGCAACAATATTTGGAGAAAAAGAGCTTTGTCAATAAATTAAGCAACAGTTTTTAAATTCTGAATTCATGCTACTAAATGTCACAAAAACAAGAACACTACATACCAGATCAGTACTGTTTGTCCAGGCAGTGACATCAACAAGTTCTGATGAGTTGCCTAGTAAAAATAAACAATAAGATCTTATAACCAAAATGAGATTATTACTTGCAGTATCACATTTGCCATTTTCATTCTTTAACATCATCTCTCTCCCAAACAATCCTGCCAAGTAATTTGTGACACAGAACCTGATAGGGGCCATTGAGAAAGTAAACAGTGGTATCTAAAGGCTGATACATTCTAGTATCATTTGTTATCTCCACTGTAAACATGGAAAAAAATAAGTTGGAAGCTTTGTTTGACATAATAGGAAAATCACTGGCAAATGGGACAAAACCAAATACGACAGTTCATCTTCCACTGTCTGGTATCTCTGGTAATACAGAGATTCAGCTGGCGCCACGATACAATCAACAATGAGGACTTTTTAGGGCAAAGGGTGGTTCAGGATCAGACACTGCCTATGTTACTGGATATAGTGACACCACAACTCTAATCTATCTTATTTGGCCTTTCCAGCAATTTGTCTTAATCTGCTGCAAAAGTGAAGACTTCGTACCAGGCGTGCACCGGCAGTCGTAGTGAGTGACGAGGTTGGGATCGTATTCGGTGTTGATCGGGTTGTGGTGGGCCAGCTTTATCATCTTTTTGAAAGCGTCGTAGATGAAGATGAAGCTGATGAGCGCAGAGAAGCCTTCCTCGGTGAAGCGCGTGAAGTACTGCACCAGGAAGCTTGCGTCCGTGGCGACCAGCACCAGACAGAATATACCCGACCACAGGCCAATCCACAGCCGGAACTCAAGGTAGTCGAAGCCGTTGTCTCTGAGGAGAAGATTAACACAGAGAGAGTGTTGGGTTTGTTTTTTTTTTTTTTTCTGAACAAATGCATTTCAACACTTCTATATTTTATTTCAAGGCAATTTTAATCCCTCGAAGAATTTACTATACTTTAAGTCAATCCTGTCTAACCCGAAGTCTGTGAAGTTTAGGTTTACTTAAAGTGTTTTTAAAAAGGTTTTATAAAACTTGGTTATGCTCCGTAGCCCTTCAAAATAAAACAACATTGATTTTGAAGCTGTGACTTGCAGCCAGAATGGTAAGCAGGCTTTCTGCCAAATGTAAAACATCCACCTGTGGTATGTACGTATTCAGCAGCTGCCACCGACTCAGCAGCCGTCGACTCGAGGCATGGAAACATTTGGAGGGCATAGATGCCACAACATTCTTCACTCACAGTGTAAAATTAAATGAGAGTGAATTATTAATAATGGAACATAATCAGCACGGTGTTTGGTAATGCTAGAAGACTCTCTGGGAAAGGAAGGGAGTACAGTGGAAGGAGGAGGGAGAAGTCAGCATTTAACAGCATTTAATACCCATCGGGTAGTGTGAGATTATATGTTTAATCTGCAACAAGAAGGGCACAATAAGCGGTATTACATGCAGTGATATAAAAGTAAAGTTAGTTAATGTATTTTCAAAAATGTTACTGAATGCATTTTCCTTTTTCCCCCATAGACGGTACGATTGCAGGAGGCAATACCTTTTGTTTAATGCACTTTATTATACTTTCTCCTTTATCTAGTTCTACACAAGGGTGTGTGTAGTGCTGGTGTTAATGAAGAAAGGAAGCTGAAGGCAAAACAAATGGGAAATTAACAATCAGCTGGCAACTGTGCCCTGGACAATCACTCACTGCCAAGAGACTTACAGCAAGCGCAAAAAAAAGCATAAGAGAGATATTGTTCAAGTAAACGAACCTTAAAAGGAAAGTTGCCAGCTGTAAATGTGAATTAACCATTTGTATTCATTTTGCTTTTATTTTATGTATAGGGCGCAAAAGGGTAGAATCTCCAAACCACAAACTGCACCTGTCCGCTTTGTTTCACCCTCACCGATATTCACCGATTTTAAAGTGACTGAATGAGTTTGATCAGTGACTACTTACTTGCTGAAGTTGAAGAGGAGTCTTTCGAAGACGAGCACCGGGCCCGTGCTGCTGAGAATAGTCAGGGGCTGACCAGCCAGCAGACAGAACACTGCTCCTGTCAGCGCTGTACCCAGGAAACTTTCCAACACCCCCTGCAACACAACACACGGTGAAACACATGTAGACTTTACACACAGCTCATGGACCATGCTAAGCCTAAAAAAAATATATATATATATATACATATACACACACACAGAGGAGATGAGAGTGCAGATTCATATGGTGAGCATGACTCCATATTAACTACTTTGTAGAGATAAGGGTAAACAGACACCTTCCTTCATCCGTATTAAGCATATTTTTCACTTATTTTTTCTCCACAACTCTTTTTGAGCCTCTAAACATCA
The DNA here is from genome assembly GCF_016859285.1 of Xiphias gladius. Taxonomy (NCBI): domain Eukaryota; kingdom Metazoa; phylum Chordata; class Actinopteri; order Istiophoriformes; family Xiphiidae; genus Xiphias; species Xiphias gladius. The sequence goes on along the minus strand of NC_053419.1, from coordinate 20,359,853 downwards.
GTGACATAAATCTGCTTACTCATCTGGAAGCTTTGTTTTTGCTATACATAATCACACAGCTGCAGTTCTGGGTCATCGGGAAAGGCGTATAATTTCCAGTCATATAAGTACTCTACGTATTTTACAAGCTGAGGCTGTACTTCTGAGACCTAAGCTGACAAAGGTTATGTGAAGGCAGGGATTCCCTCTGTTGCTCTCAGAGTGGAAAAGGGGAGTGATGCAGGATTAAGGAGCACTGACTGGGAGGGGGGAGTGGTCATCGGAAATGCACCCATGACGAGGCCACAGTAGCTGAGTAATCTGGATCTGTGGATATTTAAAGCCTGGGCAAATCCCTGAGGCTGGTGCTCTGCAGGTCTGCTAGGATGCAGCTCTTTGCAGGGAGAGGCTAAAGCAAGTACCTTAGTCACTGGTCAACCGTATACGCTCAGCTATCAGGGGCACAAGGATGGATGCAGCAAGCAATGTGTGCTATCATACCGCAACTGTACAACTCTCCCATATGCATTCATGTCACCGGCAGGTACAACAGATGGATGCGGTATCAGCCTTTGCGCTCCAAATTAGCATGGCTTATCAGCTGAAGTGAACTCTGTATGTTGTTCAGTAGTTTGTGACTTAAACCATGGAGGGACAAAAGCATAGCTATGCAAAGACATGTGCATTGGAGACCAATTTACCAGCACTGTGTGTGACCAAAATAAAAAGGTTCAGACTCACACCTCTGCAAAACGCAGCCTACTTTAGGATTAGAATCTATCTGGAAATGATGAAACAACATGCTATAGGCGGCTTAATTGAACTCAGTACATTGTCTTTTCTTGTTTTCAAAAGGGAAGGGAAATATATGAACTGTTCATTTATGACTGTGAATTGCTGCTTTGCAAGTTATGCAACATGCTTGTATTGCAATTTACAGACGTTTAAATATTGCGTTTTTGCAATTTTTGAAAATTTTATTTAAGTAAAAAAGGTGTCTTCTAGAGATAACCATATGGACTCTTTTGGGACTAGCAGTGAGCTAAGAGAGAACCGAATAAACAAATCTAGACAAATCCAGTCACACAAATTGTGTAAGAGTCAGTGCCACCTGAACCCAAACAGGACCAATCTGGGTCCGTGTCAGCAGTCATAACACAACTTGGAAGTGAAGCTCCATCACCGTGAACAGGAACCTTGTTTTGTCCTCGGTCAGCTGGTCCACAACAGCAGCATGGAGCTTTTTCTTTTTTTTTTTTTTGAATAAGCACCAAAGTATCTCCACGGAAACAAGCCTCACTCACTGTGGACACCACAATAAGGAGTGTGGGTGAGGGGTTACCTGCATGTTGTCTGTAGCATCTCCAAGTAAGCCTCCAAATGTGATCGCATTGGTGACTGTGCCCAGATAGATGAACAGGATGGCAGACAGAGACTGGATATGCAGTGCATCACAGAAGTCACTGCCAAAAAATGGCAGCTTTCGCTTGATATCCAGGATAAGACCTCCACAGAACCTTTAAGACAGAACCATTCAAGTTAGTGGGTGGCAACATTCTTTTATGACATAACTTGGCTTATTTCAGCTGTATAAATGACGGGTGACGTGCTTAAGGTCTGACAAAAAGTTTCCAAAGACAGAAAAACTTGTTCTGAGTAAAAGGAAACCAAAATGTTACGCAATAGTGAATTGCTTTCATTGTTCTTTATTTATGTGTGGAACATTTCCTCATCAGAAATTCACTGGAAGACCAATGAGATTTAGGCTAATATCTTTTTACATGTTATGATTTTTACTTTACGGTGCATATTGCCAACAACCCCTTGCCATCAGGATTATAATCAGGAAGATAATGTACTCATCTACAAGGCACATATAATAATATGAGGATCAGGGCAATGTACAGCTTCTGTTTTTGTTTTTTTTGTGGTGTGATTTTTTGTTTTTTTAAATTTTTTTTTTAAAGTCCACAATCTCTGAGGATGATATCATACAGATTTGCTCTTAAAATTTCTCTACAATCATTTCAATTATGAATTTGAAATCTTTCTATCTCATATCTTACTAAACTTACTTCCTTGTACGCTGAAGCTCCTCTCCAACCTGGTGACCTCCTCCCCCTCCATGTCCCGCATCATGGGGAGTGTCGCCATTCATCTGAGGTGCCTCTAATCCGGCATACATGTTTTTCCTTAGAATAGAAGACAAACACGGTCACGTACCACAAACTACCAATAAATTCAAGCACTAAGAGAAACCAGCACAAATCTGTCAGTAAGACAATCTGTCTTGTTTTGACTATCATCAGGAAAAAAAAAAAAAAAAAAAAAAAAAAAAATCAAATCATTTTTGCAAATACGTCTTGTAACACATGAAATGAAAACATTTTATACAACTGTTAATAAAAATTGTGTACATCATAAACATACTTTATGTCACATAGGCCATTAAGTCTACAGTGTATATAGATGAAACCTGTGGACAGCAAACCGTTAGTCTACTGAGTAAAGATCAGCCATTTCCAATTATGTTATACCGGCATAGCGGATGAATTTGAGTGTATTATGGTGAGTAATTTCCTGTGCTTAGTGACACATGTATAGTGCAGGTTATACATGTATAGTAAGGCTCGGTCTACATTTTTAATCCGTCTGAGATATTTTGTTTTGTTGAGTTATATCACATCACACTTAAGACATTAGCAAGATTAGATAAAGAGAAATTTTATAATTTAGGAGAAAAGAAATGATACAATCATCAATTTATGACTGAAAATTTGAACTGATAAGCAAGAAAAACAAACTCTTGCTCAAATCAATACACTCACAGATTTTGCTGAAACAGCCTTACTTGGTCTGGTATGACCACTAGCGTATGATGGCTAATGTCTGCTTATGTTGACAGATTTTAGGTAAATATTGCTTATATAACTGACGTCACAGAGACAGTTTGTTGACTTTATGACTCTTCCCCAATTGTGCTCTTGTTACAAAGCAAAACACTAGTTTTGCTAGACGCAAAACAGTAGTTTTTGCATTTACATCTTCCAATAATTGACATGTGTAGCAGCAATAGCATCTATTCAAGCAGTTTGTCTTGCTTTAAAAAAAAAAAAAAAGACAATGAGGTGATGTAGGGAGAATTTCCCTGAAATGTGTCAAATATACTGTGTTCATATATGTGACATACAGGATCAATTTGCAATAAATTTATGTGCAGTGAATTCATTCAAGTCCTGAGGCACGGTGGTGCAGTGGTTAGCGCTGTCGCCTCACAGTAAGTTTGCATGTTAATGTGGCGTTTGCATGTTCTCCCCGTGCCTGCGTGGGTTTCCTCCAGGTACTCTGGCTTCCCCCCACAGTCTAAAGACATGCAGGCGACTCTAAATTGCCCGTTGGTGTGAATGTTAGTGTGAATGGTTGTTTGTCTCCAAGTATTGGCCTTGGCAACATGTCCAGGATGTACCCTGCCTCTCGCCCAATGTCAACTGGGATTGCTGCCCCCCCCCCGACCCTCGAAATGAATGGATAGATTAGGTCATGTAGATTAGAGCAAACCTCTTGTCCGAGGAAGGCAGAGACTTGGGGGGCTCTATCCTGATGTCAGGGTCCCACTCGCCAGGTGGCAGGACGATGACCTCATCCAGGAACTCCTCGATACCAGCCAGCAGGTCCTGCCTGTCCTTCGCTTTGTAAGCGATATCATGGAATACCTGCCAACAAACATACATAACCGACTCGTTAGAAATCAGCCAAATAATAATGCAACATGTACTTTATTGTTTAATCCAGGGCTTTGGAGAAAAAAACACAAAATTTGCAACTTTCAGTGGCTCACTGGAGAGCACTGCCAAAACACTTTTGATTCCTGGGACACAAAGTGCAGCATGTCACTGAAAAGCAAACCATGATGACCAACCTCACAACTATAATATTGACAACAACCAAGAACTTTCTAAACTCTTTCACAGTGTAAATAAACAATGTGTCGCCTACAGGCAGGTAAAGTACTACTGGACAGTTTATTTGTGATTACTCAAAAAGACAAACATCTGATAAACCTGTGACCCAACTGTCACGGGAGAGCTGTGAGGGTAAAGTTTAACTTGTGGAAATCCTGGAAAAACACTTCCTATCCTGCTGTGTTGACATACGAGATATACTGGGAAGAGTTGAGGCCTGTGGGAATTTGCAGGCCAGTGTTAGGAACATTATGAGCTGGCTGTTATCATTCCTGAAAAACATGGAGAGGTCTAGTCAGGAGAACACACCAAAGACACAAAGCAGACAGCGCTGAAAATATTGGAGGAGCAGGCATATTAATGCAGAGAAATTAAATAAAAGCATTGTTTGGCTTATTGTACTGAATTTGTTCCTGTGGCACCAAACTAACTAGTGCCACAACTTCAACACACAGCTTAAAAGTTAAGCTCCAAACTGGTCACTACCGACAGCCTGGCCAGGCGAAGTGCTGTGATGATTAATACAGAAATATCCAGAGAGCTGATATTTGGCAAGAGGACAAGTACTGTAGGAGCTGTGGGTGGAAAGACTGCTTACATCTTATAAATTATGAGATGAACGAGTAAATAGGAAAAAATGATCAGTATTGATAATTAGATGGTGACGTCTGCCTGTCACATTTCAACTACTGGATGGATTCCTGTGAAATTTTGTGGTCAATTCAATTTGTACGATACTCGGGTTGATGACCAAATACCTCCATACTAATGACATTTCCATCAGCCTCAGCTGTACTTCGTTCGGTACTGGTTAGTAAATGTTAGCATGCTAATACGCTAAACTAAGATGGTTATCACGGTAATCATTTTTACAGTACCTGCTCTGCTAAACATCAAAGCACCGCTGTGCCTGTAAGTACAGCCTCACAGAGCCACAAGCATGGCTGCAGCCTCTTAGTCTTGTTTATAGATCCGTTTTATTTTTCCTTTACTGGCACAATTCTTAGCACAATATTTCTTTCAACCGATCGTACAGGCTAACAGTTTATTTGTCATTCATTTACTGTGTTTCACTGTCCGGAGGATTAGCCACCTCATTCCAAAAGAAATCTCGAGATGCTCACTATCACAGGTTCACACCCAATCCAGGCTTAAAGAGGATGACATCTATTGTTATAGAACAGCGAGCATCAGTTAAAATGTTCTGTACGTCCCACACACACACACACACACACACACACACACACACACACACACACACACACTTCAGAACAAAACCCATTAAACAAACAACTCATCAATCATTGTAAATGGATCTTGGGCCCATGTAGCACCTGTTATTTGAGTTTAACAAAATCCCTTAATGCAAATACACCTACCATCAAAACAAGGCCAATGTCTGTTCAGTCTCATGAGTGAATGTTAAAAACTGACAAAGTAAAAAAAAAAAAAAAAGAAAAAATTAGATTAGTATAGTATTGATGTACCTCATCTGACATCAGGGTGGCAATGGCTCTTCCAATCTCATGATAGGACTTTGCTTTACCTTTGGGACCCAGCAGCACAAAGAGAAATCTGAATGCATCAGGAAAATAAGCTGTTAGGGTACATTTACAGAGTCAGAGTCGGAGAATCATGCGTCACTGTAGCTGGTCATGGCATTATAACAAACTGCAACTGTGTGCTCTACCTTGTGGGCACAGGGACCTCAGTTAGAGCCCCCAGCATGACAGCCTGCTGCAGACGAACAAAAGCCACAAAAGGAGTTTCCAGGAAATCTACCTCTCCAACCAGCACGTTTGATGCCTCGGCATCACGGGGCAATTTTTTCATGAACTTGTTCTTCAGCTGTTAGGGCAGAGAATGCAGGGCAGAGAAGGGGGGGAAAAGTCAGTGAATGAAAATGTCAGACAGGAAGAATTTGTAACAATGAACGCTAAATTTTTATTTTTATTTTTTTGAAACAGGATACAGATTTAAGATGCAGGACATGTGCTCATAAACTCTTGCTTCCTTTCTCTGTCACATGCATTATGATCAATGATAGATGACGTTTCAAATAAATGTGGTGATTAATGTGATTAAAATGTGGCTGTATCAAAGCGGAGACGGACATGGTGTTTTCTCTCTCTCTATAAGTACGTAAGAACAGGTAGTGCCCGCCCTTTCCTTGAATTATCTGCTGTACAGCAGCTTGACTTTGTGCCACCTAATGACCATACTTTACTACGGTGCATGAAACTGCATCTACAGTCTTACACCAAAGTGACATGCAAAGTCTACACTTTGCTCATTTTGGATTTGGCAGAAGAATATACACACATGACAGAATAAAGAACTCACTCACAAGGTGATGATTAACTAAGGCCTTGGTGTAATGTCAAAGGCCAGACCATTCTTACAAATCTACAGTTTCATTAAATGTTGCTGGAGCGTAATTCCAGTTGTTAAAGTTTAACTGCTTCTGTGATCTTTTATCTATGTTTGGTGTATCTGTAGGTCACACAGCCAATTTCTTCAACCATGAGTCATGACAGAGAAAGAAACTGCATGTGCTGATGATAGAAACTGGCATGACAAAGACAGGAGTACAGTGGGCTATTGTTGCACGGAGCAGGGAGAGAGCCAGGGGTCTTATCTATCAGTATGTGAGGCTCACAAGCTCATGCATACACACAGCCCGACACATGACCCTGCATAGTACTGCTTTGTGAATGGACGCCTGAATTATCATCTACTAGACTGCACAATAGCCCATCATCTGTATGCAATGATAAAGAGAGACACAAAGATATTACCTGATCCTTCTCTGGTTTGTCAGAGAAGTCACTCAGGCTGTTGGAAGTGAGGTTTCGATGGGCAGTAGTTGGGCTACCTGCAGGGAGGTAAGACATGTTTAGGGATCAAAGAGGCCGGGAAAGACTGCTGAGCCTCAAAGTAGACACTGCTGAGTCCAAGAAAAGAAAGGCATCAGGAAAGTACATGAAGAGAGTCAGAAACATCAGGACCTAGCTAAATGTGGCACGGCTTAAGCTTTAGAACTAATGCCAGATGGTCATTCATTCAGGCGCTCCAGAGAGAAGAGAGCTGGGATAAATGGAAGTCTTAGGTCCGCTGCTTATACGGGTCAAGAGAAATATGCTTAGGCAACTATTGGCAAATGAATGAGAATGTAAACTTTGGAACTCCATTTGATATGGTCCATTTACTCATCCGACATTACTGACAATGAGAACAGAGTCTTCAACATTTTAGCTTTCTCTTGCCAAATAAATATTTAGTTAAGTACATTGGGAGTTATTGAGTCATGCTATTCTAAACTTGTGTGTTTCTACAAATGAGTGCTGAAAAAACACACATCCAGCTTTTTACCACGATGGACACGAAGGAGAGCTTAACTGTATTCCATTTTTTTGGCTCTACTCAAATTTGTTCATTTCCATGCTTGCAGTTTTTACAGTGCATGCAACTATCTTCCAACACGCTGCTTTAAGTAGGAGTGCTGTGACCTCACTTACAGAGGTATCCCATGCTGGAGCTCCTCATAACCTCACACGGTTCCTCGGAGTCTTGTGGGGTTAAACTAGGCACAGGGTGCTCATGGGGGCTGCGTGCTATGACACCCCAGATGCAGGAAGTCAGAGGCAGCACAGACCCAAAGACGAGGAGAAAAGGAAACAGAGAAAAGGAGAAGGAAAACCAGGTTGAGAAGGTGGAGGAAAAAAAAATAAAAATAAGAAGGAAAAGTGAGAGATTGTATTAGGAAAGGAAATTTACAACAGTAGTTAGTGTTAGGGTTTAATATCAGAAACAAGAAATGAGTAAACAAAGAATAAAAGTAGAAGATTTAAGGTTAAGAGGGATAAAAATAAACATTTCTCAGTACCGTTCTCCTGGTTGGAAAACAGCCTACTTGCACTGGAAACACTCTTGCCAATGTCTGCAAGGGAGCGCAAGTTGGACTTCTTGGTCTGGTGGCGATGTTTCCGTAGCAGCGTGTACATGACCTTCTCCTTCAGGTCCGCCTTCAACTGGCCGGTCTCAATCTGGCTGTCGGTGATCATCTCTGTTTGAGGGACAGATTTAACGTCAAGACTGAGTTGTCTTTGAAGACTGAGGTTCTCCAAAGCCTTCAAGACCGTGCCGGTGGTCTGGATTTTCTAGGTATAGTTTACCCCGCTTACCGACAACCTGTGGCAGCGTGGAGGCCTCCAGGTCCAGCATAATTGTGCCCCTCTCGATGCACTTTTTGAGTTCCATCAAGCTGTGTAAGGACAGCGTGGCCACGTGAGGCTTGCTCCAGCGCTCGCCGCCCTTCTCCACCTTCTCCTCAAACTTGATCCATCTGCACGGAGGAGGGAAAAAGGCAGAGGGAGAGTGCTGAGATGTATTTACAGTACTGGATTTGTACGACTGCATTGGACCTTGCCAATAAATGCGGTGTTTCAGAAAAAGCCTAGATACCAGAGTGTGTATAATAATTTTTCTCTTCTCTCTCATACAGGTTCCTGAAAGATCACGGCAGAATATAGATAAACGTACATATCAGTGGCTTCATAACTTTCTAAACAAATATGGGCTACAAACAAGAGGAGACAAGATGGGTTCTACTTTCTTTACACAAACAACCCCAATGTGTTTTGAATTGGACACAGTTCACAAGGCAAGAACTGGGGATGCAGAACAGTGTAGAAATAAAAAATAAATCACTAGACTTGAGAAAATACATGGCATGCTGGAATGTCAACAGTCCGCCATATCTCTTAGGCCACACATGGCTCAATCAGAGAAACGAGACTTTGTTGCTACCGCGGATAGTTTTAGTCTTGAAGCTAGGACTCGGGACAAGGATTCTTTTTAATACTAATGCCTCACATGTCACCACTACAAAGAGCCATTCTCCTGAGGCCTGAGGATGGGGTTTCCCTCTGGGGATAGAGTATCCCTCTGGCTGTGGTCCACACGCCTGTGATCAGCCATCTTTCTGGGAGAGGAGCCTGGCCACGGAGTTCATTTACCTTCCTTTTTATATAACTCACTCTTTCCCTTTCCAAAACAGAATTTAAAATGCTGGGAATACAAAACTACTTGTGAAATTCTTATGTGCTCCTTAGACACAATTTTACATCTTTGCGAAAATGTACCTTAAGTGCTGACCTTTCCTATTCAACTAAAATCACTAGAAATTTGATTGGCAGAGACAATTTTAGCGTAAGAATAACATGCATTTCATAAGCAATATCACTCTTCTGATGAAGCACTGCATTCCGCATTGTTGGACTCTTGATGGAGAGTTCCCACGATGCAACTCAACTGACAAAAGTTCAGTCGGGTGTATTATGCTAGTAGCTGCTAGTCTCAAGCAGAAATGAGGAGTTGGCTACAGACTGTAAACTAATTTCTTAAAACTCCACACCCTCAGATTTTTTTTCTTAAATTTCAAAAAAACTTGTAGCCTTCAGGCCCGACCAAAGCTGACTCGGGTGATGTCATTTGAGGCAATTTATCAGACTTCATACAGCTCTGTCTGGAGCCACAAAAGGCTTTATTCAACTTTATTCACGTATGCACGTATACTCCCCAAGACCTGTAAACAGACTTAAATACGAGTTCCCCTTTAAGAAAATATCAACTTTATCTATCAATTTGATAACAGCTTCTTCTATCACAATGAAAAAAAGAAAAGGCAAACATCACATGTGGACAGAGCTTTGTAAAAGTTGATATGCACCATTAATCAAGGACCATTAATCAGTGTAATGATATCCACATTTTGATGCCCAAATTTAATGTGCTCTAGAGCTAACTGTAACATGAAGTCTTGTTCTGACCATGTGGGAGTTTCTGCCTTTTCCCGGTCTCACAGAACAGGTACTACAGATCTCAGCCAGATAAGAGAGTAGACTGGGAGTTCACTGGAGTACGGCCTATTTCCTTACACATACAAAACCTGATTATTCATAAGGGATTGTGTTCCGCTGACTGCGCGGGGATTGTGAAGCAGGAAACTTTTGACTGCACTGCCCATGGAACTTAACGTAAAAGAAGGGGGTGGGGGGCAGTATTCCATGCCTGGCTTGAGAGACAGAAAGACACTTGACTCATTGACTCACCTGGCTGTCTCCTTCCACTCCATCTCCTGCCCGTCCACAGACAGTAGCTCGTCCAGCTCAGTGAAGAGCTGAGGTGGTGGGGGGCCGTCATCCTCCTCCCCCAGGATAAACCTGATCCTCTCAGCTGGAGAAACTGCGAGGAGGAGGAGGCAAGTTAGGGACCAACAAATCAGCCCTGCCTAAATTTATATGATCCACCATTTGATACACTGAATCTTATACTAAAGCTCAGATCTAGTTACTATACTGGAGCTGAAAAAAAACATGATTAAAAATTATGGTGTTACTCATTCTGTCAGTATATACACTGTGTGTGACTTCCTTCAAAATTGGCTGTGCGAATTAATCTGAAGCAAGAAATAGGCCATGCACTTGCAGATCTTATGAATAACACAGTGTAAATATTTGTTCATGAAGCCAAGTCATTATGTAAACACTGATTGCTTGATTCCCTGAGTGCTCATTAACACATATCTCAAACTTCACCGTGTTCAATGTCAGGGTGTTCCCTGTTTCACTGTCAGGGTAGAAACTGAGTTTCATAGTCTTAAGGAATGATAAAGTCAGCAGTAATTAACTATTCAGGAAAACAGAGTTCCATATTAGCCTTCCAAATAACTGCAGGCAGGTTGCATAATCTGAGTCGTTTGCCTGCAAATCAAAAAGCGTATGTGTGTTTTGGACAAACAGTGACGTATAAAAAGGCAATGCAGGCATCTTTACATGTTTGTTTTGCTCATATGTGCAAAGTAGGTAGAAACAGCCTCTCTATACAGTCTGACAGACGTCGGTGGAACCAGCTTGAACCCATGACAATGGGTGCTGGTATTTAAGCTAGAGGGAAGGAGTTTTACAACACACGCACACAAGGAATACCTTTTCCTCAGCATAACTTTTACTTCCTTCTGAGAAAGGTGTGCCAAGATCTGTATCACCGAACTGACATCTGAGTATTGATCAATTAAATTAAATATTCATCTTCCTCTTAATCTTTCTTTTCAGAAATTATAGACATAAAGAGGGAGCTCTAACCCTGGGATTCTGCAGGTTTGCCAAGAAGTCTGATAAAGTCCCAGTTATACAATAATGAGGAGAGCACCAATGCTTTATATCCTGCATATTATGGGTTATACATCCAAGAACTACTTAGTCTTGTTAACAGTTCTAGGAAAGCTGTGCAACTGGGAATTGATGACAAAGAGAGGGTTAAATGGTAAGACCCAAGAGGCTACTTACGCAGCTTTCTCTTGATAAACTGTACCACTCGCGATTCCACAGGCCGATACCTCCACAATGTAACACTGCCTTTTACCTTTTAATCCTGACACAGCGCTCCCTAGCTTAATTTAGGATGGTTGTTTTTAAAAAAATAGTGCAGTTGGAACTGTTCTACTGTAGCGAGAAAAAAATCTAACAGCTGTGAAGCTACATGAAGGTCAGGATCAGTGTCTTGCAAACACTGGAAACAGCTTTAGGATATGGAACACCTAGTGTCTCCCCCATATTATATATCAGCATTATTGTGCAGCACACAAAGCGACGTCATCCACCGGCGGCTACAAACAGAAACACAAGAGATCTTTCAGTTTTCCTCATTCCCACAGGACCTTTGTCGCCCTTTGGCTGGTCGGCTTGCAGAAACTTGCTTTTAATGCAACACTTATTGACGCCACATGGTGTACACAACACCACTCACCTCTTAAATCTCACAACTGTTATCAATGAAAACCAGGCCTTTGTTGTGGTTACACACAACGTTTAAGTGGACAGTTCCACAGGGTTTGCCAGAATCAACAGGATTATGTAGATTTAGATGGAGGGCAAAACAGCGGAAAACCCAACAAGTGGAGGGCTCTGTATGCACTGTTTAGCAATGTGTGTGTTTTGAGTTGGAGCTTTTGACGTCTGGTACGCAACATCCCACCCACACATCCGATCCTCTGGCCCTCACCTTGCATTATATCTTTATGTACTGCTATACTGCACAGCCTCCGCACTACCTGAACATTTGCACACATGTTGGTTTTAGGGAACTATAAACATGATTTCAAACCTAAGGACACATGCCAATCCAGACCCCTTAATGTGCTTCAATTATATATAGTGAGCTAGTGGTGGAAGCGGGGGAATCCACCAAGGACAGTAGAGGAGTTAAATCCAGGTTAGCAGGAGGAAACATGCCCTCTTATTAAATAAAGGGCAAAAGGTTAATATGAAAATCCTTACTGCTCAACAGGAGAAAAATGTTTATCCCATCGGTGGCTCCAATCTCATCATACTTTAGGGTCTGGCCTCTCATTCAACCTTACAAGACTGTTTACAGTTCAGATCTTCTACAGAGATACAGTAGGATGAGAACAATGTAGGAGGCTCTGTCTGTGTGTGTGTGGGTGTGTTGTGTAGTGCAACCGAAGTGAACCATGGTTCACTTTAAAACCTGCATCTGTGTTTGGTTCCACTTCTGTCCCACTGCCCGCTAATTTACAGACCGATTTCGATTCGATGGATGAACAACCAACAACACTGTTAGCATTTACACAGATGTTCGCATGTTTGGATCATACACGCATAACATGCTACAGGGTAAATTAAGGGCATTCATTTAACATCACAAAGATTCCGAAAGGTCTTGAAGGGGAAAAAAAAGAAAAAGGTAGTACTCTGATGATGCAGTTTTCCTTTTGCGCAAGTATTTTACCTACACACTGCAGCCAAACTTTCCATGACTCAAAACGTAATCAGATAGGCCCTCACGCCACAGAAGACAGACATTAATGTGAGCAAAACTCTTATCATATCATGGCACCTTTGGATGACTAAGCAGCAAGCAGACTGGTTTACACCTGAGCATGAGGTGTAACAAAGGAGGATTACAGCGTCAGGGGAGCTAGCAGGGTGAGAGGATTAGTCAAGCGCTTGTCTGCCGTGTGGAGTTTCGAACCGGCAGCTTGATATGATGCTGGCATGATCAAGAAAGGTGCAATCGTAGGTGGGTAAATGAATACAAGGTGCTGAGAATGGAAATGGGGAAATTTTCTTCCCATCTAATGAGATGGTGCTTTACTTCTTACATTATAGTCTCTGTTCTATTGAAATCCCAATTCATCATTTTCCATGCTAGAAATTACAGAGCTATTACCTAACTGATACGAAAATGATAATGTAGAGGCGTCAATATGGATGCCCCTGTCTGTACTGGTCTGCGTCAAATTTCTTTAAAACAACCCTATGTGTAACTGAGGTCCTGAATAAATGTTGAGCAGACATGTAACACCAGGCTGTAAAAGCTGCTGCATGTAAAAAAAATAAAAAATAAAAAATGGATGTAAAATCCCTCCAACGCTCCCGCTACAGGCCCAACCCTGATTTGTACCACGCAGTGTCAGTCCTCCCTGTATCTAATCTGAATTTGTAAATTCCCAACACATCTTGATACTGTAATGGTTACCTCCACCAGCAGGAAAATAAAGTGTAAATATCCTCCCATTGCGCTGCTTTCCAGGCGGTGCCATTTTAAGGTGAATTCCATTATTGTTCTAATTATATGTCTTGTAAATAGCTTTTAATTAGACAGTAACGTCTGGCACTCTTTTAAAAAAAAAAAAAAAAAAAGAAACCCACCCAAGAGGTTTGTGTGTTGGTAGGGAGCCTAGAAATACAGCATGGAGATCCCCACACAATTAAAGGGCTCAGTCACTGAACACTGATGCTAAATCATGATGTCGCCTCTAAAAGGCTGTTTGTTTAATGATTTCCCACCTGTGTTGCCACAATAAAAATCGTCTCTTCTTCTATATTCAGCAGACAAATGGGTTAAAACTGACCTATATATCTAAAGACTCCTTTGGAATTACAATTCCTCCTGCTCTAGAAAAGGATCACGGGATTAATGGTTGTATCATGCCTCTTTTCTAAGCTTCTATATTAAAAAGGAAAGAATTCTGGTCTGTCTGCTTTCCCTATAGCAGGAAGAAGACTCCTGAGACTGGTAACAATCTCAATGAGCATTTGAACGTCTCATTTCTCTCTGTCCACTTTCTGGACTAACATTTATCAATGCTGTTGGTAGATCATGAGATCCTTAATTGTTTTTTCAGTTTCTCTTTTTTTCCATTCCTCTTCTCAGCACCAAGGTTGTATTAGGCTCACCTCATCTATCTTGTGTAACATCTTGGTTTTTTACTGTTTTTGCTGCCTCAATTTTACTTCTTTCTTCCCATCTACCTGGATTTTAGCTTCTGAGAATCCTATCTCACAAATCCCACAAAGTACTGTGTTAATCATCAAGGTGACAGATAATACCCCTCTTGTATTTACTTTACACACTTTAAACCAATCCAGTGTCATTTTCAGATTAGTATTCAACATGTTCCCATTCCCTCGCTCCACTAATTCTGTTGAGTGTAGGTTTCTGCCTGCTGATTTTTGTCTCTCTCTGCTTTTTTGGCTGCCACCCCACCCAGCCCTTTCTGCTCTATTTGAATGACTCCTCCTCCTCCTTAACTACAGAAGCGCTGATATCCTGCACCCTGTGATTTGCAGAGTGCTGCTGGACCTCACCCAACTGACTTTACCAACATCCTTAAGAGAGATTTATCCATTACTAATGTGGCTCCCATAAATTGTACTCTGCACAGCAGATGCTTTTACTGAATTTCACCATTTAGTTTCATCAGAACTCACTAAGTGGTTTAAGGATGTTTGCAGTGGATTCATCTGGGTTCTCCCCATCGGACTTGTATCCTTCCGTGCTCTGTTCGGCTCGTTCCCGCTTCTCCTTGTGGCTAGACTTGCGTCTATGGCGTCTCCTCCGGTGGTAGCTTTTGGGAACATGGACACCAATGTACACAGTGTGGTGACCTGCCACAACACAGTACAATACAGGGAATTCAGGTCAGATAACACATAGCGAAAAGGAAATCACATTAATCCTGAGCGCTGGTAATCTGTATCACAACTGGAAGAACAAAAACAACAGGGACTGGTTGACTTAGTGTGATTGGTGGTATGAAAAGTTTGCTTATCACAAGGCTACTTTGACGCATGTGTTTATTTATTTACGTATTTATTCATTTATTGTCTTGTACTGATGCCAAAGCCGTATAGTGACAATTGGTGATTTGTCGCTCATTTCCCCAATCAGGAAGAGATGCAGTATGTTGTCAGCTACACTGAGAAATTAAATAAAATGCCAACTACTTCCGACACCGCAGCTCATACAGGAAATGATGACTTGATTTCTCCAGGAAGTAATTAGACAGACAGACAGACAGACAGGGGTAGAGAACACTCTTGCGAATACTGGGAATGACCGACCAAGCAAGCACTGAACAAACCACGTATTTTTCCATTCGACCATGTATTCAATCAACATGTCTTGTGGGTTCTAATGACATCTTTCACACCTTGCTGTTGTCTATCTTGCTTCCTTGGAGAAACTAAAGTACACCTGAGGGGCACACTAAACGACCTACATTCCCGTGCAGGGAAGCAAAGGGTCTTGCAGCTACAACTGAATACAAACAAGCAGCTTGACAAAATGCCAAAAACACTGACGTGGTTCTCTTTGTGTACACCCTTAAGTGTTCGTTTGTGAAATATGTGAACGTCTCACTAAATTCACGAGGGCGTCTCCAGTGAATTCTTTTGTGGACAGGATTAGAACACTTGAAGAAACGTCTTCCTGCACGGAAACGTTAAAATAAACTGGATTTCATTCACCTTGTATAATTTAATTTTGTCCCGACGCTAAAGGGAGAATGACACTTTTCACCTGGGGAGTTGAGGCACGGTACAGTGTACACGATGTCTGGACACACAAGGAGAAGTTAAAGCCCACAACATGTCAATCAACTAGATGATGTTACCTTCTACTTCCTCTTCATCGCAGACATGTTTGACAAAGGACGCCCCTCTGTCCAGCACGGCTTCATCCTCCATTCTACGAGGCAAAAGAGAAAAAAAAAATTATTAAATAAGGATCCCCACATAGGGCAGGATGGAATATGCTTGTAACTACTGTGTGTGGGTCTAACAAAACGTTCTGCCCCAGTGTCTTTCAGTCTCTTTCTTCACCACCATTCCCACAAAAATCATCCACAGTTTGTAAAAACACATGAAACCCCAAAATATACTTAAAATTAAAACAGTGAACAAACGACCCAACCACATTTTCAAATGAATTCACATCAGTAACTGTTTTCATTTAAATCCCAGGTTTATGCCCAACGAGGTCAAATTTGGGTAACCCCGAAACACAGTCCTGATCGTGACTCCTATTCAGCTACTTCTTAGTCAGCTACCTCAGCACTGGCCTGGCAAATAATTCCTCTCTTATTCTGGACCTGTCAACCTCTAATATAGCATAACAACAACCAAAAAAAAAAAAAAAAAAAAAAAAAACCAAACAGATGGAAAAACCACGTTTTACAGTGAGAACTTCAATCGTCACACTCCTGCTGCTGTTCTCAGGTTTGAATGTGATTAATATGTACAAAAAAAAAAAAAAAAAAAAAAAAAAGGTAGGGGGCAGAACGATTTAAAAAATATGATCTATAATTGCATGGCAAGGTTATTGTGACAAGCTTTAAACTGCATTAACATTTCTGATGCTATGGCACTCAAGCACTTACAGCCAAATGTCACCTTCTCATCCACCTACATTGCTGCACACACGACTATATTTAAAAAAAAAAAAAAACAGCTCCTTTTCCCCAGTGAGTGATTGTATAAATTGCACAGCACCTTAAACTGCAGTAACAAGAACCTGCGTTATCAGTCATTTTTGAATGACAGTCCTAACAAACTTAGGGCCATCTTCCTAGCCTGAGAGACCTGGAATTTCTTTTGATCATCCAGCCTCGACCTTCCGCGAAGGTTGGAAGGAATGTGGCTCCTCCAGTCCAGCAAAGTGTGGACTAATCCAGGCCATGAAAGGTGTTCTAATCCACAACACACTGGAAAACCCGATCTACACACTACACTTCTGCCAAAACCAGGTACAAAAGGAAACAATACACCTATTTCGAACCAAAAAAAGAACAACTGAGGATAATTTTCCATTGCGCTAGGAATAAACTTTTAGTTCTGTCAATTTTTAAGTCAGCCTTTACCATAAAAAACAAACAGAGGTGCAGACTTTCTAAACTAAGTCAATTCATTCCTTCAGACTTTCTGAGACTACATAAGCGTGTCTGTATCAAATTAGGAGCTCATTTTTCATAACTAATCTGACTAGCTGCTTTATGAGAGTAGTTTTGTTAAACAACTAAACATAAATATTTGATTTAGGATGCTTATCAAGAATGTCAAACATCTGAACAGTTTCCATTCGCTACCGAAAAATCCCTGACTGAGGACAACGCAGTCCGAAAAATGTGGGGAGGGGAGCAGTGTATACAAACCGCTAAATAAACAAAGTCAGGAAGGATACAACTTGTTCCTCCGATTGCACTGCAAGCTCATCGAAATTTCCCCAGTGGATATGGTATCTGTACCTCTATCTCTGGCCCTGACAGAGATAGAGGTATAACGCTGATAGGAGACGCAATGTTGAGCCACCAGCTCCGAGATCAAACGAGTGATGTGGAGCGGCTGGGCTAGCGCCAAGTTTGCAAGCAATAGTAATACGGTGAATGAGCCTCTGTACCCTCCTTTTGTTGCCTATTGTTGCTTACAAGAAAAAAAAAAAAATAAAGAAGAAGAGAGGTCAAGTTCCCACACAGTTCCATGCGGAGAGGGTCAGCACTATGATTTAGCTCTAGATGTCTGGGTGCGTTCTGTTCTGCTTGTACGCTATGCTTTTTCCCTCCTGGACAGAGCGCACTTAAAAAAAAACACCAGCTTCAGGGAGCTGCTTCTGTCACACAGTTTTCTACTTGTACCTTGTGAATCACTGAGGACACGGTCAACAAACCGAGAAGAAACACATTCAAAACCACAAAAACAAATAGGTGGAGCTACTTTAATTCATTCTTACACAAACGCAAGCTCAGTCTTGTAGCATTTACCTCTGCAACAGGTACCAAAATCTTGGGGATGGTAGATGTGTGTGTGTGTGTGTGTGTGTGTGTGTGTGTGCACATGGAGGCGGGTCATGTAACACAGTGAGAGGGTCCTCAGAAAACCATTGGCCACATAGTTAGAGCCAAGGAAGCTCATGTTGCAGGTTTACTGCTGGATATAGCAAGTGAACTGAGCCATGTTAATCACTCCACACTGAGTGTGTCAAAACAGGGAGACCGTTATGATGAGAAACATACCACAGGTGGTGCACAGACATCCAGGATGCAGGAGGAGTGGTGAAGGGTTCAGCATTCCAGTTTTGAACGGAGTGATAAAGCAAAATGAATTAAACTGGTATGTAAAGTGGAATGGAGAAGAAAGGCTGAGGTGATGTTTGGATGAATAGAAGCAGAAGCAAGTTGGTAAAGAGAGGATAAGAAACATTAATCTACTCTTCAGCATTAGTCTTGATTTAAAATCAGGTAGCTGAAAGTAAAACAGAGGCTGAAGTCTATATCTTGTGTATGAAAACATAAGGCAGATAAGAGCCTATGTCTTCTCATTCACGTCACTATAAATGCAGGAAATCTCCTTGATCTTCTTTTTCATTTCCTGCTATGACTTCCTCTGCCTGATTAATTAAAAAAAAAAACAACAACATAAAATCAAAAGCTCTGTGAGGGTCGGAGCAACCAGCTGCATCCATCTCACGCTGGGGAACTTCTCACTGTTTCGGGTCCTTGGTGACCTCATGAGGCTGGATAAACCTGCCGGTGCGTGAGGAGCCAGGATCAGCTGCTCGGGATCAGGGATCATCCCCATCTCTTTACAGAATGACGCACCCAATCCCACCAGCCAGGTTCACCATGGGGGTAGGTGCCCCCAGCGCAGGCAGCGCAGCAAGCAGTACAGTGATGGTTTAAGAGCCTTGGAGCAATACTCCACCCAAAAGTGATCTTTTGAGTATCAAACACTCGACCCCTGAAGGCTTGTGGCTGTAAAACATTTTTGGTCATGCCTCATAGAGAGGGAACAGAGGCAGCAGTCATCTCGAATTCAGCCAGTTACAATGGACGTCGGTGTTGAAAAGTCAGAGTACTAAAACCCCCATGGAAACTTCTCAAACTACGCTTATTGTGTCATCCACTTTTGAGGAACGTACAATATTTTTATAGCCACCTTTCAAGTCTGCAGGAGGTGAGTGACACTGAAGGGGCAAAATTCACTGTAGGAGTCATGAATTTGCTCTTTTAGGGCTGCAAGTAACAGCAATTTCCATGATCCATTATCAGATTTTCTCAGTTCATCATATGGTCTATAAAAAACATCAGAAGATAGTGAAAGCGTTTCCCAGAGTCAAAAGTGATGTCTTTAAATGACTTGTTTTGTCTGAATAAGGCCAAAATCAAAAAAAGCATTCATTTTACAGTGATATTAAACAAATAAGCAGAAAATCCTCACATTGGAGGGGCTGGAGCCAGCAAACTTTTGGTGTTACATGCTTGAAATTGACTAAATGAATGGAATATAGAGGGGAGTGGCAGTAGTTCATAGGTTTACACATTAAATTGGCTGATGATTAAAAAAAAAAAATGTCACAGTAGGCAGGTCAGAGAGAGGCCTGTTATTAAGTATTGTTTATGTAATTACTGAATTGCAATTAACCTCCCTGCCTCTAAAAAGGTGCACCTTGACTTTGGGAATTTCCCCTTACAACTCTTGACGAGAAAATGGACGGATGTCTAATTGCACTGTGCATCACTCAGCACCGCACAAAAGAGTTTCCAAGATTTCCAGTTAGGGCCAAGCGGAAGAGTATTCCAAGTAGACTGCATGGCACAAGACGGAGAGAGAGACAGTTCCCCCGTTGCAAAAGCAGACTTCACGATCTCTGGAGCAACGAGGAATCAACCTGTGTTCTTAAAAGTTTATGCTGCCATTGCAAAGGGAAGGCAGATTAAGTCACTAAAGGTCACTCTTGGTTTCACCCATGAACACATGGAGTGACTGTGCCCCACCCAGTAAATGCTCTGGGTGGGTGGGGGGGTATAAGATGATACTTTAAACCCTGATGTCTAGAACTAACCCATACTGGCGACAGCAACAAGCAACTGGTGAATTTCTGCTGCATATCAGAAAAACAGTTCACGCAGACGTGGATTTCCGTGTTTCACAGCAACGGTGAAGTCTGATTTGTTGCGGCTCTGGCATCGGCGTCATTGCGCAATGGGGACGCATACGCTGGCCCCATGCTGAATGTGGCTTTTGGGGGTGTCAGCGCACAGACCACATGGTCCGGGAGGTATACCCAGAGCTTTATTCATTAAAGATGCACCGGAGACACGGTCTCCACCACTTGGCCTGCGCTCCCCGCGTCTCTGTAAGTGATAGTGACAGGTTCTTGGAAAGTAGATTAGCGGCCGCTCACAGCCACAGCGGCGCGGCAACAGTGGCTTGTGCAGCCAAGGGTGTAACGCAAAATGAATGAAAACATTTCCTAACGTGATTAGTAGCCTGATAAACAGTACACAGAAGTTTTATTGAAAAGGTATGGAACCGGTCACCAACTAAACCCAGATGAGCCACTGGTAAACCCAGCTTTACGCACAGAAAATCCTCTGACACCTGGTAACGCTTTGAATGTGTCCAGTTTCAGATTAGCCGGTGAACGATATTCACCTGATGCCTACTTTACACTTATTCACCTGGCCAGGAAGCCGCTCCGAGGTATGGGCTGCACGCCGCAAGGTTTGCAACATAACCGGCCGGTCGACTTCAACATTTACATTTAAAACGGGGGAAGAGCAGAGATCGTCAACTTACTTGCTCTTCTCGGAGCTCATGGTGCCTGACAAACGTCGCCTACACCGATGGTCGGCCTGGCGTCCAGCGGTCCTTCTGCTCACTTCAAGTCCCTCTTGTGGTTCGATGGTTGGAAAGCTTCACCCACTCTGGCCGTCGCGCTTTCCCCGTGGATCAACGTAAGAGAGAAGTCCGGGAGCTCGGAGCTGTCTCGCTGGAAGGGTTCCTTCGACTCCGCAAATCAGCTGTGACATGCGAGACACGATCCTCGTGAGGACGAGTGCTGGACTTGCTCAGCTCGCTAACATCTTGCAGAAGGGGGCTCGTTTTGTGTCCAGCTGGGAGCGCGTGGAAAGAGACTGTGCGCGCAGCGTGTCTTTTTCCATATTTAAAGTGCCATCCCTCCTCCTGCGTGACGCCTCCCGGGGGGGGGGGGCAGAAAGTTACTCCTGGGTGGCGCAACAAACACTTCGACTCTTCAAATGGTTTCTCTGTTGCTCACTTTGCATCTTAAAGAAGCGAATTAAAAATTCACCGGATCCAATAATGTGAGAAAAAACACGAGAGCTTGTGGAACTTTTTTTTGTTCGGGTGTTAATTCCGTACTCAACAAGTTCAGTAGCTAGTCAGCTTATGCCTGCTGTCATTTTCAGTCCCACTTTAGCTCGTTTATGACGAGAACTTGCAGGGCTCGAGCTTTTATTGTGCGACTTTGCCACACACACACACACACACACACACACACACACACACACACACACACACACACACACAAAAATCTTAAAACAAGTGCTGTTTTTAATACACTGTCACTTATTCCTGCCGTGCACCCAGAAAGTGTGGAGGCTTTACCGAGGTCTGCCTTCTGATCTCCTCGCTGTAATTAGAAAAGGCAGTAAAAGTGAAAAAAACTAAAGCACCTATTTTAGGTCGCTGTCTTCAAATCCTATTGGGGATACCAGGTAAAGGCAAGCTCGGCAGACAGGAATAACTGACTGGGGCGCTGGCGTGGGGACTGGCGACATCTGCTGGAGAGTTTGACAGACTCAGGGGGGGGGGCTCGAGAACCGAGACACAAAACCCAGCTACGACTTTGATATGTGCCCGGTATGTTGTGTGTGTTAATAGTCAAGTTATAACTAAATCCAAATTCTTTCATTTGAGATGGTCCCTCTTCTGTGGGACGCCTTTTTACAGGAGCTACACACCACCGGGGTGAAAAACCAGCACACTCAATTATTTCAAGTTTATTGTCGTTTGTTAAAACAAAAAGGGGCATACATTCTCATTTGCACACACTACAACTGATAAATACACAACATACATAAAAAGGAAACATCGATAAAAGTTTTTTTTTTTTTTTTTTTTAAATGCATCTGACCAGATCATTTTTAATGACTGTATAGAAAAATATTGTCACTGTTTAGGCATTTCATTGTTTTAAATGTAATGCTACATCCAATTTTTCTTGCTAGGGGCACCGTCTATTTTTTTCCATCTTTACAAAGTGCTCAAGAACTCTTTCACCTGAAATAGAAGGACAACAGGCAAAGCTGTTAACTTTTCCAGTGAAAAACAAACATCGGTGAGAGCAGTAACTTTGATTTCCTTTGTTTAGTTTCAACTTTCACCCTGGGTTATGCTAACTAAAAAGAAACAAACAAGTTGGCTTATGTCAAAGCAGTGTGTGTGTGTGTGTGTGTGTGTGTGTGTAACTGGGTCAATTTCTTGCCAATGACATTTGAATGGGAATGAAATCTCGAGAAAGTGCCTGTGTTTACCCATCAACATGAAACTGCTACACAAGCAGCTCTTCAGGCCTCATTTCCATAGGTGAAACCTCGGTGTGTGAATGTGTGTGTGTGTCTGTCTCTATGTGGCTCAGTATCAGAAAGATCACACTAAGAAATTCATCTAACCTCCCCTGAAAATACACTTTAAATACTTGATTTGCACCTGCTTACTCCCAAAACAGCACAATATATAACACGTTTAAAAGCTTCGACAACCAGTCACAATATAAAAATATGCTGTTACAAGTAAAAGTCCTACATACAAAACTTTACAAGTAAAAGTACATAAGTATTATCAGCGAAAATGACCATATTCTTTTGACCTAAGTAAAAACACTCATTGTGGAGGTAGAATGCACCATCACTGCAAAAATCTTATCAAATACTTTTTTTTTTGTCTATTATGTCATAAATGTCTCACTTGTTTTTTTAAAAACAAGAGGAATTGGTGCTAATGCTGTCTCTCTTATATTCTATACATCATCAGATGATTGTTTCTGATGCATCTGCATGCAAGCAGCATTTTAACTTTACAGCTCTTGGAGATGGAGCTAATTCTAACCACTTCACAGTTGGGTAGTTTTAATGGAACGCAGTACATCGCTTGTATAATCTTTGTAATCAAATAGAAGTATAAAGCAGAATAAAATGAAAATACTTAAGTACAAGTTATTCAGCTTGTGAGATTTATGGTGGGAGGTTTTATCTTATTAGAAAATGCCAACAGGATGTTTGACTCCTGTAAATTTCAGCTCAAAGTCCTGTTGGACTATGTGATTGGACAAAAATCCTAGAGCATTATGTGACCATTTCAAATCATAAGAAGGCTTCACCATCACTCACCTTCTCAATCATGTCAGCTTTCTTGGTATCGTTTCCCTTAAAGTCTTCATTCACATCTATGGTCAAGACTGGCACATCACTGAGATACTCAAACTCCATACTGTGGGCCGGAGAAGATAAGGGACATGCTGTTAGTGATTCCTTACAATTCATATCCAGGAAAGAGCATCCTTTTTATTTTTCTTAAGGTTATTTCCTTAAGGAGATGAAACTCTTTCAGGCATTTGTATCTGTAAGGAAATCTTGAGGACACAATGGGTCAAAGAAACAACGCATTTCTGGCCTTAACCATTCCTTAAAACACATTCATGTGGCAGATGCAGATCACATGGATCAGGGACTGTTCCAGTCTCTAAGGATGCCCTCAAGTTATTGCATGAATGGGGTCTTTTAATATCCAAGACCAGTCAGATAACTAAACAGTGTAACGAAAAGTTCTACAGCCTCTCGTGTTCTCTAACACAAAAAATGCAACTGTTATTCTCACAGAAATGCATACAGTTTCTGGGCCAAACATGCCATAAATTTTTGTGTTTTTGTGTTTGCTCACGTCATGGTCTTGTGCTGCAGCCAGCTCTCGTGCTTAAAGTGGAGCTTCTCTAGATACTCCAGAGGGATTTCTTGCTCTTCTTCTCTGCCTCTCAGGTGCAACCTCTCTAAACATTTCTACGCCCGCACGCGCGCGCACACACACACGAAAACAAAAACAAAAACAAAAAAAAGGGAAGGAAATTATGTGCATCTTTGCATAGTGCTTTCTCAGTTCTTTAAATTCTTTCCTCTGGCCTAATGTAAGGTCAAGAGAAGAAACAGCTCTTTTCCATAGCAAAAGTATTACACCTAGATGTAATCGAATAACAATGCAGTAAAAGAAGCCGGTGAGACGAGGTAGAGTACCTCAGGTGAAGCTCTGAGGTAGATGATACCGTCCAGCTCGATGTGCTTGCCAAACTTGCTGTGGAGCCAGCCATGCCAGTCCGTGTACACAGCCCATTCAGTCTCATTCAGGCACCCGTTCTCGTAGAGGTTGGCCGCAAAGATGTACCTGGGACATCAGAGTACAGGAGAAGGAGTGGGCATGAACCCCCCCCCCCCCACTTAAAAACATTAAAAAAAGGACCGTATCAGTGTGTAAAATCAAAAACACTGAGTGCATTCATGGGCTAAGATGTCACAATATTACCTTCAGATGACAAGCAGTAAACTAACACATACAATATTAAAAATGAAAAAGAACATTTCAAACATGTCAAAACAAAACCCCAAAATATTCAGTTTACAAATTATACAAAATGCACAGAAGTCACAAATCCTCACATTAGACAAGATGGAACCAGAGAATGTTTGGCTTTACTGCTTGATAAATAACTAACGATTATCAGAATTATTAGATTCATTTTCAACAAATTGTTTCAGCATTAATGAGCAATTTTCAAACACTGTATTCATCCAAAGAGTAACTATGCTCCCAGTGATAGGTCAAGTGAGTTTAAAGAATTATTTTCATTAGATTCAGATTTTCTTGGGTTCCGTCACCGATACCTGTCACTGTAGATGGACCGCTCGAAGAACTGCACGGGATTCTCAGCTTCTTTCAGCTTCCCGTTGGCTGACCGGATCTGGGAACGCACCCTGCTGATACAGGCGTAGCTCTGGAAAGTGTAGGCCCACCTCTCCGGTTTCTCATACATCATCTGCAATACGTTCCCGCCACTCTTCTGAGATGTGGTCAGCTCCTAGTACGTCGCATTCAAAGTGTGAGTTAAATTGCATCTCCCCGTTGAAATGGAAGGGATGAGTAAGTCTGTTGCAATTACACAGCTTAATGTCTACAAGCTCAATGAGGACGTACAGTCAAAATATATCTACACACTACGCATTTTACATTAACGTTCCAAGTCATAATATATGTATGCTCACCATATGACTTACGGCTAATGCAAATTTTAGTATTTTATAATTATTTACAGCGGCTGCTTGATATCTATAGACAAAGCAGTATGGCCAGTATATGAACTCTTAGCTGACATTTCGAGTAACTGCTCGCCATTATTTCCTGCCAATATGTTTGTTCACGGATTCTGCAGTGTCCAAAAAGATTAATTTACAAATGTTTAAGACCTTTTTAAGAGTACAGATAATGCAATTTAAACACCCGCTCCGTGGTCACACCAGTCAAAGAATGACGGCAAACCAGTAGGGACAATAAGGCCTACAATTATTTATTAAATACATGAATTTATTGATATTTATAATCCCATTTTTGTCAGTGCTTCCTATCTGTATAATGCCTAGTAATACAGTCAATCAATTAATGTGACCTGGATCAAGCTGAGCGGCAGAAAATTTATGAATGGATTGACCAATTTAAAAAAAAGAAAAAAAAAAGAAAAAAGAATTTATGTAGATTTTTATAGTTTTGGCTAAAAGTGACACTTTCCCATTATGAGTTGATGAGCTTCCAAGGTACAGTGGCTAACATAAAGGTGTTTGGTGCAGGTTGGATGATGCAGAATGAAACTCCACAGGTGTGAAAAGCTTCCTACATGCAAAAGCCACCGTCTCACCCAAAAAAAAAAAAAGAAGGTTAATGTCTACGACAAGAAAGAAAAAAAAAGACTTTACTAAATGAAATTCAAGACTTTTATATACCGTTCAAAGCCTTTACTTGTGGGAACTGAATTAAACGCTTTAAGACTTTTGAGGATCCTATTTTTGACATAGTTGTAATTACTCCTTATATAATATTAATTCTCCACATGGCGTCTTCCTACCTACTGTACATCATTCAAGTTTCGTCAGTACCTTATAATAACTACATCACCTGAGATTTATCATCGAACCAAGCGTTGCCAAAACCCTCACGGTCCACATTTGGTCAAAATGAGTGACAATTTACGCCCATGCACCGTTTCACTTTTTTTCCTAATCCGACTGGGTTCTTTATGAGAGGTCAGGTGAACTCCAACAGCTCTGTCCATTGATCAGCAGAGGGCGCATGACCAAACTACTGTAATTGTATGGTACAGAGATGTGGCAGCCAGGGGCCTTGTTAGAAGACTCCTGAACAGTGGTACATACTAAACACCACCCCCGTATCATTTTACACTGTCCCACACAGTGTACAGTGCAGCGCACATTACCATTTTGCACAGTTTTTATATTTGTATGTCTTTGTGAGGAATCTTTTTTTAACCTGTTCTTTATTATTCTTTGAGATTGAAGAACAGTAGATGTATTAAACGAAACCTGGTTTATATATAAAGATGTTGCTTTTCTTCTCACTGGTCAAGCTGGACTGAGTGAGTTCAAAACAATTCTATTTTTTTTGGCTAAAAACCGGTTAAATATTCTGGATATAATCCAAAGTACCAGCTCAAACATATTGAGCAAGCACCTAAATATCCTGCTTATTGCCAGTGGTGTATGTGGCCGTGTTGAGCCGCTGAAAGTAAGGCCAGACGGCGAGGCCGTGGGGCCTGCAGCTGTGTGGGAGGTTAGAGATGTTTGCCCTGATGATGGCATGTTCATCTGCCCAGAGCGGGACCATCTGTTCCTCCGGGTGTGCGGTGGTATAACGGTGACCGGCGCAGACGTAAGAACAGATGGCAGCTGCACTCTAAATAAAGATGAAGACTCATCCGAAAGAGTCGTCTCGAAGCGAGGCACTGCCTGCACCCCTGAAGGAGCGGCGGCGAGAGGCCAGGGGACCCGGAGGGCGGCGTTCCCCTGAGGAGGAGCATCCGAGGCTTACATTACCTGTCCAGCAGTCTGGGACCGTACCACTCGGCCTCGAACTGGCAACAAAATCAGGTGCTATGTGGGCTGACGTTAAGCCATTTCACACCATTTTCTGAGGGGTCTGAATGCGCGTTCACAGGGCAGCCTTGAATCAGGATCATTATTTATTTGGGGGGTTGGAGGAATACCGTCGTGTCCATACCTCGAAGTCGCTGCCGTTTGTTTGGACATTGCACCACCTGGCGATGGGCTCCGGTACCACCTCCCAATCCGCGCTCTCCTGCTCCAGAAGGTGCACGAAGGTAGATTTTCCCGCCGCTAAACGCAAAAGATGCAGAGAGCTCAGTGACGTCGCTCGGGACGACTAGCTAGCTACACATTATGCAGGTTTATTAGCTAGCTTGTTTGCTAATTTTCTAAAGGGAGGGGGGGGGGGCAACAACGGTGGACTGGCACTGGGTGCTAACATCTACTGAAAAGGGTCGATAAACAGTTATTCACCGTCTGAAACCGCCCGCCGTTACAAACAGTCAGCCAAAAGAGCCACCTGTTGAAAAGCTTAGCAGTTAAAGGCTTTAAGCTACTTCGTGATGTGAGATTTTGGCTTTTGTAAAAGCCCTCAACAACTCACCGATATTTCCCTCCAGTGAAATCCGCTTTATCCTTTTCTCCGTGGAGTCGGGGCAGGGTCTCTTCGGAGTAGAAGCCATTTTCAGCAAATAAACGGGTCTTCCTTGTCGTTTACAGAGGCTTATTGCTGCAGCTGCTGCCGGGAGCGGGCTCCTTGTTGTTCAAGCTTTGGCGGCAACAAACGTCAGGAAGCGGCGGTCTGCACAGATGTGTCTCCGCCCCGGAAGCAGCTGCAGCAGCAGCTGTCCCTTAACTCCAGACGGGTCTGTTTGTCTGGTGGTGGATTTTAACTGTTTACTTAGGTATAAAGTGTCAACAAAATGTACTTATCAAAAGAAAAAGGGCTTATTATGCAGAATTGCTACTGTTAGTGTCATATTATTGTATTATTTGATAATTATAATATGTAAGAATTACTTACATGTAGATGGTTGAGGTGGAACATCTTACTGTTTAACCTATAATAATTCATCATATATTATATGCATCATATGCTCTAAATATATTTTGTGCGTAAACTAAATGTAGTGAAATACAATTCCCTCTGAAATGTTGTACTTCAATACTTTTATTTTTGTATTAAAGTACCCTAAAATCGACTGACGTGTATTACTTGAGTAAATGTATTTTGTCACTGTTCCAAACTGCATTAAAAGTACAAATCCCATAATGTAGACATACTCTACAAGTCCAGCATTGAAAGCGTACAAGTACAAAAGCATTGGAAACAAAATGTACTTCAAAGTAAAAGCACTCACCGTGCCTCCTGTCAGTACGCTACAATTGGATCATCAGTATTTATGGGTAAACATGTAAGCATGCTTACATGCTTTGTAGACTTTGGGGCAGTTTAATTTAAAACAATGCATCACATTTTATGAACATATTATGTTTCATATGTAAATGTTTTTATCCGAAAAGTAACTAGTAACCGCTGCTGTTAAATATGGTAAAAAGTACAATATCTCCCTCTTAAATGTAGTGAAGTAGAAGAAAGTAGCATAAAATGCAAATACTCATTAGAAGAACCTCTAAATCTACTTAAATGTAAATAGTTACTTTCCCAAACTGCATTTACTCAGGTAGAAGTACCACTTATACTCTACTTAAAGTAAAACTCCAGCATTATTAAATGTTAAAGTAAAAGTACAAAACTATTGGCAACAAGTATCAAAAGTAAAGTACTTACTATGCAAAGTGCCTCCTGTCAGTGTTATACAATTGGATCGTTAATATTTTATATAAACATGTAGGTGGCACTTAATGCTGTAGTTGTTTGTAGCAGATCAAATTTTAACTTTTATATATTGTGGGACAGTTTAATCTAAAATAATGCATCATATTTTACTAACTTATTAAGTTTTACATATAAAATCTTAATGTTAAAAGTAACTATACCCGTAAAGTAAATAGTTGCGTAAAAAGGGCAATATTTACGTCTGAAATGTAGTGGAGTAGTACCATAAAGTAGCATAGAAGTGAAATACTTAAATGAAGTATGTCAAATTTGTACTAAACAGCTAAACAGCACTTGAGTAAACAGTGCAGTACTTAGTTACTTTTCACCACTGGATGCACTGAGCTCACTGGTATATATTAAACACAGAATTCATTCAAAGAGTCAAGACCACCTTTATTTGCCTTGTAAACAGCATAAATCAATTCAGTAGCATTGAAAACCCCTACCAAGCCATTATTTACAAACATTTCATCAATTATTACAGTCAAGGAGGAAAAACTGTAGGCAATAGGCTATGTTATGGGCATTTCATAAGGATGAGATGCTTTCAGGATGACTGATTTTCTATTACATTTTCAGATATTTGATGAGCAGTAACATTCATAATAGTTAGCTAAGGAAGTGAAACAGATACTCAACATTTAAAACAAACAAAATTTAATATCCAAACGGGGGAGGGGGAGCAGCCTCTAAAAAGACTCAACGCATTCTTTAAACCAAAAGCTACCACTCCATGCTCTGAAAATTACTCTTAAGACAGGTCTAACCCTCAGTATTTACATGTGTGCAATGAAGTATTACACCTCTCCGACAAATTTCAGATATAAAATGTTCATGTCACCTTTTTCTGAAACCAAACCTGAATGAGAAGCAATTCTATGTTTTTACATACACCAGAATTTAAGCACTATAAAGGAAAATTAGCATCGGATATAAAGTATGAATGAGCCAACTGGTAACCCTTTTAGTGTTGTGTCAATTTTTGCATAGTAAACTACACTTTGAGATCGGGGAAGGGTACATGCATCTGCTGTCTGAAGCACAGCAACAACTCAAACCATACAAAAGCATAAGAAATCTCACTTGTGCCTTATAGCTGATTTCAGAGGAGGTTAAGCAATTCAACATTCATTTGGGGAAACATGAGGGAAGAAACAAACTCTGATCAGTCACATGATACAGCTTCTCACAAAGCACGGCCTATGCAGAATAAACATTCAGGCAAGAGAGGTCAGGAAAATTGTTCAAAGTGCTTTATGGCTAGTGAAATAACAAGGGATGCTGCAAAATCCAATTCAAGAAATACTGTTATTTTTAAACAGTGGAAGTTGTAACACAATTATCTACTACTACTGACCTTATTTATACACTTTAAGGTTTTAGATCCCTTGCAGACCTTTCCTAAAATGTGTTTCTACTTAAAGTTTTGGGGGAAGAAACTAGTACACAGGAACATGTTACTAGAAAACGCGAAAAGTTTAGTTAATTTTCAGTCCCTGCTACAACATGACTATATTCTAGCTTCACCTCTATGTCCTTCAACACATTCATTTATCATAACCTGCACAGAACAGATAAAATAATTTTTGAACCTAGTTACAGTACAGATAGAAAAGGGGTGTAAGAGGCGATTTAGAACCACAGAAACTTAAAAGAAGGTTGAGTGGAAAGTTTAACGCTGTGTCCAGCTTGTCAGTGGTATATGGCCTTTATCTACTTACAGTTCTCACTGGTGATATAGGGCAATTATGAGCCATGCTAGGCACTTACGATTCTTTTGTATTGACAGATGTGGGATATTAAAGATGTGAACAGTAGCAAACCGCAACCCAGCTCCTTCGATGTAGTTTAAATGAATAAAATAACTAGCTACTGCTGTTGAATTGGCTAAAAGGCTGGCTTAAATTCTTGCCATAACACCAACAAAACCCTCCTACCACGATACAGCAACTTTGCTTACACTGCATTCTCTCCTGTGAGTGAGTTGGAAATAGGAATTTAAGACCATGGAAATGCCTCATATTGCCATAAATCCAAGTGGAAAAAAAAAAAAAAAAATCTGTGCAGTCTAATAGAAAACTAATATATCTATACTATCCTAAATGTAAGCCATGACTGAACACTGGGGATTTTTCCATACAGCTAAAACCATTTTCTCTAATACGTTAATCTGTGGTTTGTTCAATTAAGTGTGTTATCCCTGATAGCATTAGTCCTGGTGCCTTAAACCTATCAAGACCCTTCCTTCTTCCTGGCCTTTTTTAAAAACATTTCCCCAAATGGAAATATAGTATATACTGCATACGTACAGCCAGGGTGGGGTGGGTATCTGTGCAAAAAACTAGAAGACCAATAAAATGAGGATTTCATTGCTGTTTATCTATCCTTGGTTGTCAGTTTTTCAATCAGCTCCTGTAGTGGGACCAGCTCTTTCCTGTCAATGAGGTTGAACTCCTGAAAAAAGCAAAGGAAAGGAAACAAACATCATTAGTTTATAAACTTTGTGCTGCATTTTTTTTTAAATTGCTAATATACTGTTTAAGTCAAGTAAAAAATACATAAAAGCCAATATTCAAATGTCAGAGATTCCTTACCTGAACAAAAAAGATGAAGTGTTTGAACGACGTGTTGAGGTGGGCCTCCTCTTGCAGCTGCATGACAGAGTCAAAGTGCTGGTGGTAGATGTGGGCGTAGACCCTGAACAGGCGCTTCAGAATGGTCTTCGCCACGGACATAAAGTTTCGCTTAAAGGGGACACCTTGGGAACAACAGGAGAAAAAATAAAAGCCGTTCAGATCCTTCACATCATCAAAAATAAAACCCAAGATATAGATCATACCATCGGTGGTGAGGTTGAGCAAATTGCTTAAGATGTTTGTAGTTGTCCAACTATTGTGGATGTTTTAAGAACTGTGCTTGGTCTCTTCAGGCATAGCTTAAATACAAACAATGTACTGTGAGGACTGACAGACACATTTAAAAAAGGTTCAATCAATCACTAAGGCTGCGCATGACTTTTTTTCTTCTCCCCCTTTTAAATCGCTCTATGGCCGCTGGTCAGATCGGTAAGCTCGGTAAAGTCAGAGCAATCAAGGTTGATGCAGCTACACTACATTATGTTCTCCTGGATTGCAAATGTCTTTACAGGCAGGCCAGAGCATGATTTGAGGGAAGTGCAAACAATCATGACAGCAACACAGAACCACCTCGTGGTAACATTTTGTCATGTGCTTATCTGTAGTTAGGACATTCTGATGTTACAACAGCACTGCTCTCTACACCTACACCTCAGATGTCTTGTGCAGGACAGAAGCCTGGTGGACAGCTTCTTCCTACAGCGTACAGAGAGCCACCTACATCAACATCAATTATTCAAAAGAAGCCGGTGACCAAAAGGACAAGGAGTCCTAGATTACAGCTACCAACAAGGGCTGGACATGCCCACAGCCCACTCTTCTAAATACTTAACTTCTTCCTTTGGACAGCAAAACTTGATTACTCCAAGAAGAATATTAACCATTCATAGGTTAGAGGCTGGTATTCGTCCTGATCAAGTATATTACAAAAAGTACCCTGTGGAGTTTTTGAAAACTAGCAGGACTATGGATCAATGATTTCACAAGTGCTTCCCTGTTTCGCTTGAGATGGAGAGAGGCTGTGACGAACTCCTGGTACAAAATGAATACCAGTAATAGATCTATTGATCATGGACAATGAAGCCAATTCTGTCACTGCAAGGGAGCACCTTTAGTCATTGGCTCCTTCCCCTGAGGTGTACTAAGGAGTATATCAGACATTTATTTGTGCTGGCTGCCATTCAACTCTGTTAAGACTCCACCCTAGACAGCACATGCCTAAACTAGTTTAGGGGTTTAGAGCTATGTTGGCAGCAATGCAGGTTCTACCTCTTTTTAATGACCCTGTACATACATTTCCAGGGAGATTTCTGAATATGTTCCTCTCAGAATATCTGCAAAATATGCTACTTACTGGATTTGTCGATAAGCAAACAGGCAACATTTATATATACATTGCTGACAACTTACAGATATCCCATAAAAACTGGAACAATCCACCCAGTTATGTAGTACTTCTTCCTTTTTCAATTTTTCCTTTTTTCAACTCAACAGCTTTTCACTTTAATGTACGTATTATGGCTTTAACATTTCAAGTGAAATTGCACAGTAAAAATTAAACCTGTAAGTTTAAATATGTCAATTTGATTACATGTAAATGACAATCCAACAAGACTGGTTATATTGGTAAGACATATCTGCCTAATCTACATTTTATTAGTTTTAATAGCCACTCAATTTGCATGGCAGTTGAATTTCACAGGATGGAAAAAGCTTCGCATGAGTTTGCTTGTTAGTAGTGATAGTCTTTTTGTGGATTGCAGGGCCCTTTATTTCCTAAACATTATGTTAGAAAAGACAACTCAAAACACGTTGAGTAAAATGGTTGGCATACACATAATCACCTGCTGAATCAGGCATTGAGTAGGTGTATGAAAGCTGCTCTTCTTTGGAATTGAGCAACTGTAGAAACCAGACAGTAAAACATCAAAACCACATGAAGAAAATATGGCTTTGACAGGATAGAAAAAACAGAAACAAAACATACCGATCTTTGAAGGGAAGAGTGTTTCATCGTCAAGCTGGTCCTGCACCCAGGTCATGAGGTAATCAATATACTTGGGAGCGGAACATTTGATGGGCTTCTTGATGTTGGTTCCATCAGCCCAATGGTACTCATACCTACAGGAAATATAGGTGAAAAACGTTATATTTGATAGATATTTATGGATTCCATCTAAGTTCACAATCATTCACCACTGACCTAATTTAAATTAGAACAAAATATTATTTTTGATTTGATATACAATTTTCACCACCTTCTCACATGGACCCATTCATTCTTGCAGAAGCCAATCTAAATCCTGCGAACTAGTATGAGATACCAGCAGGTAAGACATCCACTGAGAATCTACTGAGCCTGGCAACAGTAGGCCAAACTACTGACTAAGGCATCTATGGTTGGTGTTTTACAAGTGTGCTGCATTTTGAAGTGTAATTAAATTCTAGCTGTCACATTGGGTTTGTGGCTTTGCCTGATTAAGAAGGCTGATTGTGAGCCAAGTTATTTTGTTCAACTGACAATAACCCTACCCCAGGCCCTGTTGAGCCCCGACAGACCAAAATGAGTGAAGCAATGCTTGTGGGTTGGTTTTATGAGACTACCAACTTGCGGAACTAAAATTATAAACTTACTTAGGGCCAGCAGACATGACTGGACAGCTTTCCTCTGTGCAAAAGTCTGTGATAGTACCATATAGCATGTTGATCTGGTTGAAGAAATCCACAGCTGAAAAAAATCCAAGAACATATTCAAATCGAGCATACATGAAACCAAATATCATGTTTGCCAGCAAAATAACTGGCATCAAGTTTCCCCAGAGCCCGCTGCCCTCCCCACTTCACCGCCCAGACCAGACTGTAGACCAGTGCACACTCCAGTTATCTGGCACATATTGTGTTATCAGTCATTCCCAGGGGCAAACAGCCAACTTTGGCTTGCCATCAGTTGGAGAGATCCATTTAAAGGGTTGGCAGTGTTAGTGTTGGTGCTCCATTTGCAGATATTAGACAAAAATACATACTGAACAGCTGCTGTGGCACATGTTTTGTGCGAGTTCCTGCTTAAGGAGACACCAGCTTACTTCAGTGTTTTATTTAGGGTTTGTTCAATCCCCTCTGGAGATATTTTAGTCCAAAATGTTTGTATTCATAGCAGGATGATGGTTTGACAATAATAAAAAACACACCATCAACTTATTACAGCCTGAGATGAGACGTGATGTTTGCTCATGACCAGTGAGGGAGTGCAGAGTTAGAAGTACTCTCAATCCTACAGAAAAATACATATCTCAAGGCAATACCCTGCTAATCTTTCTTATTAAACTATTTACCATCCATCCATGTCAGTAAGTATAATTTGAAATGGTCCATAAAATGACACACAATCATTTGTTAGGAGAATGGGTACTAGATAAATAAAAACAGTTCTGTCATTTTCACCATGCTAACAACTAGTAAAAATGTTCACATTTCCATGACAGGTGCAAAAGTCACAGTCCCAATCACAGATTTTCCCAGGGCCTAGACTGACATAGAGCCGGATGCAAAGAGAAAGCAGAGCCGCATGACATCAGAGATGCTTAAGTGAAAAAGAATTATACAAAGAAAAATAAATTGCTAGATTGTTCAAAAGAAAAGAAGAAAAGAAAAGAAAGAAAAGGAAAACCACTGATAGCCTTGTGGCCCCCCCCTTTCCCTCTACTGTCACTAATCATTACAGGCAACATGCCAAAAAAAGAATCTAAAAAGTTGAAGTGAATTGCTTCTCGTGAACAGAGATCATGTGGTAAGGCATTTAATCATGGGGGTGGGAGAAGTTATTACTCACAGCACTTTTCGTCTAACTTCTCTTTATTGTGCAAGTTAAAACAGCTCGTGTAATACTGACCAATGTCCATTCATTTCCAGAAACCTTTGAAGAAACTGGAGAATGCAAGTATTGCAATGGTGACATAGTTTCTCCAGCACAGTTAACAAAGCTAGAATATGTATGACCTTGCTTGAGTAAACGTGAGATTTTCTGTTAACACTGTAAAAACAGTGGTTTAATTTAGTTCCTCCTGCTTTCATTTTCAGGTTTTTTTGTGGTACAAAAGGTATTCCGAAATGCATCAAAACCTTTGGAGAACCATACCATGCAGTCCATCCAAAGCAACTGCAAATTAACTTCAAGAGACTCAGGTGACAGCTTAAAGTCAAATCACAGAAAAGCTCATTTAAAGATGCACTCACACCCTTATTTTTGTCATGTGCATTGCACAAGTGTAAACAATTGGTCACATCAAAATTCAAATTCTAATGACTTCACCTACGTTGTACTGTAGTTAAAGGTTTTATATAAAAACTTCCAACGACTCAAGCAAACTGATTAAGCTTCTACTGACCAGCCATTTGTCTCAATTTAGAGGAAAGTAAATAAGGCTCTCACAGCACAGACAATAAAGTCTATTTAGCATTCACAGTTGTTTTTCCAACATGAATCCTCATGGTGTGTAGAGGGAATGCTAAGATCTTACACTCTGGTAGCTCACTCTCAACTGATTCTTGATGTGGATTAATTGAGATTTCAGGAGCAAAGCTACAGAGAAGCATGCAAATATAAAGACTAAGAAGAGACTGACAGATACAAAAATAAAAGTGTATGAAGGTCCAGTCATTGTTCCAGGAACCTGAATCAAAAAGGGTGTACCAAAGGGGGTAAAATTAGTGCTTACTGTTGACTGCGACCCATTCATTTAAGTCTTCACCCTCGGGCAACATGACTGCCATGCGCAGGTTTCCACTTCCCAGTGTGGCCTCTGCATGTTTCAACAGCTCGTACTGATGTGAACCCTCCGGGATATTCTTTTTGGGCTTGAACGTCTTGGATGAACGGTTTCCACTGTGAGTCACATTTCAAAGAGGAAGACAAATGGTGTGATAAATCAGAAGGGAGTCAAATATGACAAATCGGGATTTTGCATGGCCCCTACATGAGGGCCTTTTGCTAACAAAAACTTAAGATCTTTTAAAAATAAAACCTGATGTAAGAGAGTTGAGCTGCAGTTGAGTTGATGGATATGACAAGATCAGAGTGGGGGTCCAGAACAGTGTGTTGCTCTGTGTAATGCGTAATGAGGCCATTTGGAGAGGTACTGTATTCAATCTCTCTCACTGCCCCATTAAACAAGAATTTTTGTGAATCATCACAACGTGGTAGGTTACACACTAAAACAGTTGTTCCTTTGAATGGAGAATTAAAATCTACTAATTCCAATCTGTACAAAACTCATATCCTGTATCATGTTATAAAAATATGAAATTATTTTATTGAGGCATGAGAAAATTATTATCTTGCTCAATCAAATAAAGTGAAATGTATTATTGATCACCTTAAATCATTAGGAATCAGCTGTAGCTAATCAAATCTGTCTCTGGATCGTCGTTTCTGATGGAAACGAACACAAACATTGAAAAGAGGCTTTTTTTGGTGGTATTTATGCTGTATGGCAAAAAGGAAGCGTCAGAAGTTTAAATCAGTTTCAAATCTTTAGAACTGAGTCTTCGATGACTTCAATAACTTTTTGGGATTGAGTGTTGGGTTTTAAACTCGGCTCTTGATCTTCCAATTACCTAAAAACAGTCATATCCTCATATCCGCATAAAATGTTGTTCCTCCATCCTCTGATTTCATCCACAAATAGGCTTTTCGTGGATCTGGCTTAACATCAACACCACAATCGTGTTACTTCGATAAATTATTGGGTCAGGGATTGATTGGTGAGTTGTGTCATATCAGGGCTGAATTAGCCCGTGGCAACACAGTGTTCACATCAGCAAATAGCCAGGCCAGACTGTTAGCCCCTCTCAGTTAAATTTGCTCTGTGGTTGATACTACATTGGTTAAACTTTTGAGGCAGTAAATACCATGGGTTATTCTTGAGTTACAGTTAATCTACAATCAATGCCGACGCTAGTTTAAATAAAAATCTATAGAAAGCAAAGCGAATAACATCAGACATTCGAGGGTGATTTCAGGAAGTAGTCGCACCCCTTACTATGCTCTCGCTAGCTAACTAGCTAGCTAGCTGTGTAGCACCACTGACATTTTCCAAATGCAAAGCCAAGTGGCCAGACAAAAAAAAGCATTAATCATAAAACTGTAACTCACAAAAGAAAGCTCATGTTTCCTCGGACCCCAGAAAATAACTCGCTTGGCAAACAGCTAACAAGCAGAGTGGAGGCAGACCAAAGGGATTGTTTGACTAAACTCTGTCCTCACACGTCCTCGGCTCTTCTCGGGCTTCGTTAAGTTGTCCTTGTGAAAAATCCAAAACAACTATTACAGCAACAGAAATAAACATAAGTTAGTATGAAAAAAAAAAAAATAAAAGGTTAATTTTACAGAGAGGCTGGTCCAGTGACTGCTGCTATGTACGCTGAGAGGCAGCAGCGTACTGAATGTAATGCTAACTTCTTCGCCTGACGCTCAGGGCAGATCAGACGCGGTTTTGTCGTTTGCTGCCATCTAGTGGAGTAAAAATGGTAAGCACAATAATTTGGCTCGGAGATAATTTAATAAAACAGATAAAAATCTCGTCTATCTAGCCGTGCAACTGAAAAATCCGACTTTGATCACACCTGTAGACAATATGTATATATAAAACATTTTTTATCCGCCTGATCATCAGACTGAACTGCCATTTCGTTTCACTTCATTCATGCCCGATAGTTTGGATTTTTTCCCATTATTGCTTTCCAGTACTGGATGCATGGGCATAAAGACTGTTACCGTAAAATAGTTATATATTGAAAAGCATAGATCCTTAATATTTCCTATTAAAGATGCAACTAACTTCGTTAACAACTAATCTGACGATTACTATTATATTTAGATTAACTGATGAATCATTTCGTCAATAAAACGACAGTAAATAGTGAAAATTAAAAAAAAAGATAAATGAACTAAAAAATTCCAACGGACAAAGGTAACACGGTCAGATGTTTTGTTTTGTGTGACCGACAGTGCAAATTCCAAAGATATATTTTGTTTATTATCAAACTTGACAAATAAAAGCATCCGATCCTTAAACTGGAGAAGCTAGGGACAGCAAATATTTGATATTTTTATTTAAAAAAAAAAAGATTTTTCCATTATCAAAAAATAGTTGCTGCGGCAACAAGCTGCTTTAAGGGGCTGTGTGTTCAGATCACGCCGCTCTACGCCATCCAGACAACAACATAAGCTTGTGGATTTGCCATTCGTTGATGTTTGTCTTTTTTAAAGAATAGACGAGTAATATAGAGCATTTGGCTGTAAAAATGTTTCAACAATGTAATGATGTGTGTTGGAAAAAATGTCTATATTGAATTCACAGACATTTTAGATTAGGTTCTCTCTTTTTCCAGCTCTCAAGAATGAGCTTATGTCCTACCGTTAGTAGGAGAAAATTAAAAGTAATGACCTTGAACATATATGACACCGCTGTAGGCTATATTAAGAGAATTAGTTCTGCTGGATGTGTTGGGTTTTTTTTAACTCACTGTCTTATTTGTATTTTTTGCAGCGCTTTGTTTTCATAATTTTCTACAAAACAAGGTATGTTTATACCTAGTGTGGTTTGTGTTGGTTTAGTTGTTTTTGTGGCACTAAAAAAAGAAAAAGCATACCCAGCCGCTAGACTTCGCTGTTTTACGCGCACTCGAATTATAAACCGACATTGTTGAACACACCGGTGACGTCATGCTGCCTTCAGGTGCTGTCGGAAACATGCCACATTTATAGGCTGCGTTCCAAACCTTTCACGTCTTTCTTCGTTCCTCCTCTCTCTCACAGCCACAACTTGTGCCAAAAAAAAACTTTTGCAGGTGTAGCTATGTGTTAAATAAAAAAAACAACCAAAAAAAAACAGTAGGCTTATTTGTGCTCATGCTTGGCTACAGGCGGTCCAGCACTAGGACCCCCCCGGGCGCGTGTCAGCTGACGAGGCAGCCGGTTATATGCGACGCGACGCTGTATGGCTCGCAGCTTTTTCAGCTTGTTGCGAAATTGGATGTGCCTGCCGTAAAAGGCCCATGTCTGAAAACCCAGACGGACGGTCACATTTGAACAGCAGGTCAGCTACACTCGAGTGCGTCGGTCCAAACAGGTAAAAGCCTTTCGCTGTACCTAAAATCAGCCTCTGCGTCTGGCTAATGTAACGTTTACGGTTTTTCTCGCTTCTCGGAGGTACGCGCTAGTGAGTCGTTTGATGGCAGAGCCCCTGTGTTAGCTGATATGTTATTCTTTTATCCGCAACAGCAGCAGAGCAAGATGGAGTGTGAGTGGAAGCCAGACGAACAAGGACTTCAGCAAATTTTACAGCTCCTGAAAGAGTCTCAGTCGCCAGATACGTCCACACAGAGATCCGTCCAGCAAGTATCCTTTCCCCAAGCCAGATATGGATGATAACGCACGTTTTGTTACTTCGTGGTGCTTAATACTGTCAGACTCAACAGGGTAGCGATAGCTAATACTAGCCGGGTGGTTACCGTTATAACCAGGTACGCAGGTGCCGACCGGTCGGTGCTTTTTTTTTTTTTTTTTTTTTGTCTAACGAGCTCGACGTGCTACTAGCAAAGCAGGCCGTGCCGTGATTAATGTGTTGGCCATTTAAAACATCAGAGATTGGTGTATTGTCCCAGGTTAATTCAACAGTTCGCTTCTCCACAAGTAAACGTCGCATGTAGGCTTTATCCAGCATTTAATCGCCTCCGTGTGTGCCCTCACCTCGCATTATTCTCTAGCAGAAAACGTTAAATCAACGGCCCATTCCTGCAACACTCTTCTACATCCAAGACCTAATCTTCAAATAACACTGGG
The DNA here is from genome assembly GCF_016859285.1 of Xiphias gladius. Lineage (NCBI taxonomy): Eukaryota > Metazoa > Chordata > Actinopteri > Istiophoriformes > Xiphiidae > Xiphias > Xiphias gladius. The sequence goes on along the minus strand of NC_053419.1, from coordinate 20,319,268 downwards.
CAAAGTTTTAAGTGTAGCTTCTAGTCTGGATTAATGGATGTAGTTTTACATGCGAAATGTCAGAAATGAGATGTTTTCAAAGAAAACACACGATTGTTGAAATAATATCATATGTTTTAATAATGACGTCATGATAATAGTATTAATGGGGTCAGAAAAGGTATCCATATATATCCAATTACTGACTGCATATTGGCATAAATCTTTTTAAACTATAAACATAACGATTTGCTAAAACAAATGCCATGGTTTTACACTAAAATGTACACACTAAGCTTATATGCAAAGACCATAATATACAAGTATGGAATTACTGACTATGATAAGTGTTTTCAGCATCTACAATTCTAGAGAGAGAGAGAGAGAGAGAGAGAGGACAATAACAACTAGACAAAGGATCTGTACCTAGCTCTGAAATATTCTGCCAAATTAAAAGAACAGATTACAATTGAACTCTGAATAAAATATATTCTCTGAGTCTCTGACAAAGCTATCTTGGTGAGCCTTAAACCATCACACCATCACACTTGCTCCATATAACTTTACGTCAGGATTTGCGCCACGTTCAGACATGATCACTTGGCAAACATTAGACCTAGACATGACATAAAATACAGTCGGAGTGCCAAATACGGGGGGGGGGGGGGCTGGCTGAAAGGTATGTTGTTTAGTAGTTATAGCCGTGTAACATGGAAATTGCACTATAAATCTGTCATGCAGCTTGTGCACTGATATTGTCAGATGCAAATCTGCTATGGTGTTTCGTACAAGTCACCACATACTTTTGCATTAGAGAACAATTACTACTCACTGCTCCAAGCTGCTGGCCCTTATGTTTTTTCTTTTAATCGGGTTGCATGCCCATCCTAAATGATTTGCTTATGTAATCCTTCATATGCACTGCATCATTAGCTCGTAGACGAGCCGCTGTTATAGCCTAAATGTGCCATCTGCCTGGGTGGGTACAGTATTCAGCAAAGTCGGATGACGTATTTATGACCCCTCTAAACATACATCCACTCCTCAGACACACCCACGCCTTTATATTGTTACATTACACCACCACTAGACCACATAAACACCTGCTCTTTTTACATTTCTTCAGCTGAAAAATCAATTTTTGACATTATTACTATGTTACAGCTTGTGGTGGAAATGGGCTCACAACCTGTTAACATGCTATATGTACAGTTATCACCTTGTCTTCCTCAACCACTTTCCCCAGAGACTTGAGCAGCTGAACCAGTATCCAGACTTTAACAACTATTTAATATTTGTTTTGACAAAGTTAAAATCAGAAGGTAAGCTCTCTGTCTCTCAGCATGTCGTATCTGTACCGTGTTCCTTGATCATCTGATGGTACAGGACAGTGTGAACGTCAGACATTCCTTTTTTTTTGTGTAACTGCTCAGTGACAGGTCTGTTCTAGCCATGACTCGGCTGACCTGATGGCATCTTTGCTACAGATGATGTGGCGCTCAGAATATGGGTCACTCTAATTTTAAACCTAATTCCTGGCACCACTCAACTCTTGGCTTGACTATCTGCACACTAGATGACCCAAATGTTAAGTGGTGTTAAGACATTTTAGGATGCTGTTGGACTATTGCTTATAGTTCAAATGCCTTAAGCCACAAATATTCAGAAAGAAAAAGATAAATAATTCTAAAAGTGTAGCCATAAATTTGTAATGAAATATATATATTGGCAGCAATTCATACAAATACCACTTGCACCTATTCATCATTTGCTAGTTAGTACCTTTGTGTGTTGTTTTTTTTTTTTCCCAAGGTCTAGTTTACCCTTTTGCATTTTTCACACAATTAAAACAGGCTTTAGTTTATGTTCTGCTGCTTGTGCAAATTGTGCTGGGTTTAATGAAAAGGAATGTGAAGGCAGTAAAATCCTGTGAACGATTAATGACTGAGTCATCAACCTTCACAACACTGTAACCTTTGCTGCGACTCCACCAATGTATTTGTGCTCAGCAGAAAATGTTATTTAACAGTTCATTGATTTGTCTTTTCCCCACCCTCCAAGATGAACCAACGCGGTCCCTGAGTGGGCTGATACTGAAGAACAATGTGAAAGCCCACTATCAGAACTTCCCTAATGGTGTGTCTGATTTCATCAAGAGCGAGTGCCTCCAAAACATTGGAGACTCTTCTCCCCTTATCCGGGCAACCGTGGGTAAGTAAGTTGAATCCTTTGGGTCTACTGAATGTGAAATGCTTGCTATAAGATGCTGGAGGAAATGATCACTCATCATAAAATTGGGAGCTGCTACACCTTGCTTGTTCGTATCTTCTAAAGAAAAATATCCACCGTAGTACTGCAGTGTAGGACTGTTAAAAGTATTTTTTTGGTATTTACCTTTTATTATGTGTCCTGTGTAGTTCCTTGTTTGTGTAGATTTGTTTATTTCCAGATACAACATACTGTGCCATTGGACTCATACCTAAATACAAAAGCTTCTCATCAGTTATTTGCGTAATGTCAAAATTTGTCAGTATTTATAATAGATTACATAGCCAAAGCAGGTTAAAGGCAAGTGAGGATACCACTAAAAGAAATTAGAGTTCATAAATTTAAAATAACTATCATAAAGATATTTAATTGTTGCCTTAAATATTTTATTTTCCTAACAATGCTAACTGATTACTTAATTGTAAATAAGTGTATCGTTGTGTGGAAAGTATATCTGATTTTTGGATTTATTCGAGACTGTTCATGACACAGCAATGTCTGTGTATTCTTTATACTTCTCTCACACCAGTGTAACTAATAGTATATCCCCCCAATAACAGGTATCCTCATCACCACTATTGCCTCCAAAGGAGAGCTACAAAACTGGCCGGAGCTTCTGCCTAAACTCTGCCTGCTGCTGGATTCTGAGGACTACAACACATGTGAGGTGAGGAAATGTTAGAAAAGGTTTCCTCATACAGACATTGGTGCTTGTCTATGGCATACCTTTAAAACCTTTAAAAATCCTTTTCCACTGTAGAACCCTTTATATTACAAAATGTATACTTGCTAAGTTTATGTGTAAATCAAATCAACATGTTTGTAAGGCTAAAATAGCCCCCTAAACAGCTAAATCACCAAACATAAGACCCAAAAGTGAAATACAGTGGGACCAGCAAAGCTAGAATCTATATGGCAGTATCTTTTAGGGATTGCCATTTTTGTATCACTGGGAACCGTTGATACTTGGGTTTCTTAAATATCACAGTGGTTCTTCTAAATTCCTCATCTTGACTTATTGTGCACAGTCAGCTCATAAGAAGTTTGAAAAAAATGTGTCTCGGCTCTTTTCCATAGCTCTGTGTGTGTTTGTGTGTGAGTGTGTGTGTGTGTGAGAGTGATGGACAGAGAGGCAGAGATGAACTGTACACACATTTGTGGTCATATGTCACAGCACACTTAAAAGTAAGCCTGTTTAGGCACACAGCGCTGCATGTCTGTTCAATTGTTTATTTATTGTGGAAAGGGAAGAGAGCTGGGTCAGCTATAAAGCATCAACTGGATAGCTTCCTGCTGGCCAGATGAGCTAAAGGCAGACTCACAGCTGGAGCGCCAGCCACAACTACAGATTATTCAACATGGAATCATTTATTCTCTTTCTATCCTTAAACCAGATGACCCCATTCTCTGATTTGGCACACATCACCCAGAATAGCCTTTTAATGTGCGTATTAGCAAAAACAACATAGTGTGTTTCTGTCTTTTGCTGCAAGTTGTTTTTGTCATCTGTAGTCTGTCATTATCCAATTCTTTATATTTTGATGAATATCTTTACTTTGCCTGATTGCTTTACAGTATAATATCATCAATTCTTGAATGCATCCAGCAGAAGCGCTTAATGTCATTAGTTCTTGATGACATAGGCTCTTCTACAGTTACTACATTGAAATGGTAGAAATGCTCCATTGCAGCGACCACTAAAGTTACAATTCAGTAGCTTGTAGAGGATGTTGGATGATTGATCTGTGTAATGGTGCCGCACCCATACTTAGACTCCCATAAACTCCCTGGTTGTTAATATGCTGCCAGCCGCATGTGCCTGTGACATTAGCCACTACAGGGAAGGTGGATACCCTAAATTGGAGAACATGCACAAATTAAGTAGCATGTTAAACTGTCAGGCTAAATTCTGCTGTGTTGAAGGGCATTTGAAATGTATCCTAGCAGGATTACCCATCGCAGCTTGGAGCAGGAATGTCCATATGATTGTCTGAAATTTAAAGAAATGGTGTGATAGAAAAAATGGCTCCCTTGTGGCACCACAGCCTGCCTCTCTTATAAAGCTCATTCAGAAGCTGAGATTTAGGTCAGCTATTTACTGCAGAGGATCCTGAAGTGTGTGTGTGTGTGTGTGTGTGTGTGTGTGTGTGTGTGTGTGTGTGTGTGTGTGTGTGTGTGTGTGTGTGTGTGTGTGTGCGCGTGTGTGCAAGGCTTAACACCGAACAGCGACCAAATGTAGCAACTCCTCATAAGACTCACTATGTTTTTCAAAAGCAGCTTGGAGGGTGCAAAGCTTCTTAGCATCTGATCCTGAAGATAGTTAAATTGGTGCTGGATGAAAAAAGTGTCTTCTAATCTTATGGTTAAAGGTAAATGTATTTAAAAGGCTTTATTATTTTTGGCCACTCATTGTAAAGTTTAAAATTTTCGTCTGGAATGGTTATGCTCAGTGTCATTGAGATAAGGGGGTAAAGTTTTTCTGCAGTGCCATAGCTGTTTCTAGTAAGTGTTTTTTTTAATGCTTTCACAGCCTGACAGAGCCACCAGTGTGGCTATACACTTGTAATGCTGATTTCCCCAGTGATGTTAATGGCAATAATGATACTTAACAATGGATTTAAACATTCACAAGAAGCGGCACTCTATAATACAGAGTTATAGGAGCAAAAAATTGCATTTTTGATCAATTCTTTTTCTAGCAAAAATATATCTGAGTTTCATGAGGTTGTTGATGCTGCCGTTTTTTCTCCATTCTGGTTTGAAACAGAAATTTTGTGTCCACTTTACTTGAGAGACAGTTAGTCCTGCTTCTGTGGATGTGTAGTTATAAAAGTGAACTTGTGTTATTTTCTTACAGTGTCAAACCCAATACAAAGTAATTCATTTGCTTAATTTTGAAAGCATTGCTTCTGCTCGGTCTCGTATGATGACTTTAATTAAAAGATATTTCCAGTTAGCTATCAATTTATGTGCTGTGGGAAAATAACCCTCTCTGTACGGCTTTGTGACGTAATTATATATGTTGGTTATTCTTGTTTAAACGTATTTTATTCAGAAAAACTAAACTGAAAGTCAGGGAACGCCGATGAGCATAAACCAGGATGAATGCCGCCAACTCCACAGCAGACTTTGTTCATGTACCAGATGCATCAAATACATGTGTTCCGTCAGACTAATTGTTGAAAGTGTTGACTGTTTCCATAGAGATCCCTAAATATTTCCACATAATTACTGCCATCAGGACTTTGATATTTATTTTGGGATTATTTTTGTCGGGTGACTACCAGTGTATGGCTTTGGAGCCGTATGCATTTTGTAATCTAAGCAATGAGAGACGTGTTAATACAGTTTGGCCCGTGGCCTTATGTTCAGTCTAAATGTCCTCTGTGTTATGGATTATTAGTATACAGTATCTGTGAAAGATGATCCTCATCACTCTTTTATTGAATTATCCTCACTGAGTGCACAAGAGTCCCCCACTGAGCCGTAATGTCTAGCAATGTTGGGCTGAAAAATAGGGTTGGATACATAGTATAATGGTGGTGTGTTAGCTTTGAGTAATGTGTTATCTCAAGGTGAGGTATTTCATTGTCTTGTGTTTTTTTTTTTTTTAAATGGTTATGAATATGTACAACAAATTACATGCCAAACAACACCAGTTCATCACCCTGGTAGCATCAGGGGTTGCAGCTGTACGAGAAGTCCTGTCTTGTTTGTGCTCAAAAATAAGCAGTTGTAGTTATAGTCCCCTGTGCCTCCACACAGCACCCCTCTCTGCACGCTCTATAAAAAGACATGAGCAGGTGTGTTGGATGCCAAGTGCAATGTTGGTGGATGGCTTTATATAGGAGAGCAGTTTTACTGTTTTGATTAATGGCAGTTGGAAAGTGGTTGCGATGGTGCTGTGCGGGTCAAGTTTGATGCTTCTCCAGAGGGTAAATGATCAGATATGAAACTGCTTCGTCACCTCAGTGCTCATGTGAGTCGTAACATAATTCAAGTTTCCAGAGCAGGAGTCTTAAGGAGCTGTTTAGTTGACTAAATGCATACTTCTCTTCGCCCTGGCTCACTGTCATCAGCATGACATACATTCTCGAGTTTAATGACCTTCCATAGCAGGACCTGAAGAGAGGATTATACTTCAGACACTTCAACATTGCTGGAATGCTTGAAGGCCACTCCATTTCTTTGCCATTTCTGTTGACACACACTCAACCAAACACGTATATTACATTTGACGTCAGTATGAGCAGTCCTGTGTCCTGCTCCTCACATTTTCACATGGTATAAGTAAGAATGGAACCACATTTCAGCATATTATAGTGCTGCCAGAGCCCAAATCCGATGCTGAGTTGTCATTATTCATTAATTTGACAAAACGAAGTAATTATTATAGCATTCTGTTTGATATGAAATACTGGATTTGTTCTTGTATTATTTGGAAATTTAAAGGTTGTCACAACAATTGTTTTCATTATCAATCTTATAATTATTTAAAAAAAAATATCAGATGTATTGTTTTGTCCTACTAACAGTCCAAAACCCAAATATAACAGTATCCAATGATAGAAAAAAGAGAGAAGCAGCAAGAACATGTAATTCTTTTCAGTTTTGCTTAAAACCATTAATTAATTATCAAACTTTTGGCAGATTAATTTTCTGTGAGTTGACTAATGGATTAATAATTGTAGTTCAACTTCCACATAATATCAACCATTTTTCAGCAATTGTTCAGTTAGCCTATTCTGGCATCATTTCTTCATGAGTATTTTAAATCTCATGCCATTTAGCTTTATCAAAAGCTAAATCCGACCGCTGCCAGTGAGCAGTTTATACTTCCTAGGGAAAATGGTTTTCAATCATCTTAATTGCACTTTGTCGTTTCCTGTTTGTGACCTTGACAGTCTCAGCCTCAACCTTCCTCGTCTTATTTCATCCCTTACACTCCACCACATTTTTTTGAGACCATTCTGTATCACTCATCTGAGAGGAATGCCGACATGGGAGCGGTTTCCATGGAAACACAGTTCAGACAGCGTCAGTGCTGTGCTGTTTCTTGTATTTGCTCCTCAGACTGCATTTTTGTGAGAGACACTGGAGTCTGCAGCATATCGTGAGCATGCATACTAACCATCCATCAAGCAGCTAGTATTAAGAAAGAGATGTGTGTGTCTGCGTGCCTGCGTGTGTGTGTGTGTGTGTGTGTGTGTGTGTGTGTGTGTGTGTGTGTGTGTGTTTGGAAGTCTGACCGCTTGCCAACTGTTTGAAGGTTATTAGAGCAGAAGTGGATGAGTAAGCTGAACACATTTTTGAGTACTTGGACTGTACAAAAACTGGAACAAGATCCTCTACGTGACCTATGTATTTCTTCTGTAAATGTGTATATTACATTTATTCACAACAGAACAAATAGATATGAACATATATAGAAAATATGTTACAGTTGTATGGGTAAAATACAGCTGGATAAAGCGGTGCTAAACAAAAAAGGTAAACAGAAAACTGTTTACCTTTTGTGTGTGTATGTGTGTGTGGGGGGGGTCCTGCACGCTATGTCTAGGTAGCTTTATTAGCCTGAATGAAATAAAAATAAAACATATTACATCATTTTAACCTAATTTTTATATACTAAAATGATAACAACAGACTCAGACCCGACCAGCATGCGTGTCCCTCTCACTGCCGCAGTAAATAATGGATTAATCCTGGAAGGCCATTGATGTAGCACTTTTCTCCTTATGAAAGAAACACTGGAGATTGTCCGACCAATGAGAATGTGGTTGGACGAGAGCATATGGACCAACCAGTCTGCCATGCGACCAGGAAACTACAGCCCTACTTTGAATATGTCTGGAAAGCGAGATTCTTATCACCTTCTCTTTTGCTTTTTCCTTTTGCTTTTTCCTCATCCCTCAGGGAGCATTTGGAGCCCTGCAAAAGATCTGCGAAGACTCTGCTGAGATCCTGGACAGTGACATGCTGGATCGTCCTCTCAACATCATGATCCCCAAGTTCTTACAGTTTTTCAAACACAGCAGTCCTAAGATTAGGTATTAAGTTTCCTCTTATACGTACCATTTTTATTAACTATAATGTTAACTGTCAGTCATGCCTATTGAATTTATTGTCATCCAATGGAGTTCAATTCATTTTCATTGAGTAAATTTATGGTCTTGCCTCATGAATTCTGTTCACTATAATCACGTATTCCTGATGTATGATCATCAGTTCATCGTACAAGATTCACTGGATCATATTTTAACTTGTGTAACTAATAAATTATTTAACTAGTGAGTATGTTTTACGCAGATATATTTAATCGCACACGTACAGTATATGCACAAGACAGTCAAAAGATCTAAGTAAATGTATGGCTGAAGTCTCAGTCTGCTGACTTTAGAAAAGAGTTCCTCATAGGAGGAGTGGTGGTTGAGAAGTGGAGACAGAGCAAAGAAAAAAGACAGAAGCTGCATTCATAGCGTGCAGCATGTGAGGCTAAATCGTTGATGTGACTCTTAAGTGGTGGTTATTGTGTTGCAGGTCTCATGCCATCGCCTGCGTCAATCAGTTCATTATCAGCAGGACTCAGGCTCTTATGCTGCACATCGACCCTTTCATTGAGGCAAGTCTGACTGTTGTGCATTGCCATCTTGAATATTTTAACATGGAGACAAACTGCTCCCCCCCTGCTTTAGCAAATAATAGCTACTGAACCAACAGTTTGTCTGTGGTTTACCTCTTAGCTTGTTGCTTTATTCGGCCGCTCAGTGTCTGTTCCAAGCCTGATGCAGATAATAGTTAGCATATTGTGTAGATTCAATTCAATTCAATTTTATTTGTATAGCGCCAAATCATAAGAGGTTCTCTCAGGGCACTTTTCATGTAGAGTGGGTCTAGACCGTACTCTTTATAGTTATATGTACAGAGACCCAACATTCCCCCATGAATCCCTTGTTAAAATTTTGTATAGTTAAATTCCCTTATCAAAAGGTTCAAGTCATAATTTGTTTTTACTGCTGATATTATGCAGTCCTTAACTGTCTCTGGCTATTTTAGTTTTATCATTCTTGCTTGTATTTAATTGTTTTTATCGCTAAATCATATTGTGTTGAAATTCTGTAAACAAATTTGTAACAAAACATCTAGAGCATCAGTTTTGTTGCTTTTAATAGCCACATGTAAATATGTTCCATCCTTAAAATATCAAGCAGTTATGAAGTGGCAAGTGTAAAATAGCAGTACGGCTACAGATACATCAAACAGAACAAACTGCTATAAAAGGTATAGCAAAATATGCACAGTCAAAAACCAAACACTTAATAAAACCCTGGCATAAGATTGGTACCAGTGTATTTATATCACAGGAGAATATACTGGAAATATATAACTGTATTGACTTTGTCCCACCCCATTCATATTTGTTTAGGAAAACAGTTTGTAAATCAAATGTTTTACAATTTTCTTTTTCATTTTTTTCTTTTTCTTGTTTTTGTTCTTTTTTGTTCTTCTTCTTTTTCTTCCTCTTAATAAATATTATTATTGTTGTTATTATTATTATTATTATTATTATTATTATTATTATTATTATTATTATTATTGGTAATAGTGGTTGTAGTAGTAGTAGTTTGACATACACTCAAGACATTTCACACGGGTGTCTTTCTCACCTCCTATAGAACCTTTTTGCACTGGCCACAGATGAGGAACCAGAAGTGAGAAAGAACGTGTGCAGGGCTCTAGTCATGCTGCTGGAAGTTCGCCTGGACCGTCTCCTGCCGCACATGCATAACATCATAGAGGTCGGTGAAGCCTCAGTAAATACTGGTGTCAAGGAGAAGAATGAATATATGTATTCAAAAGATGTCAGATTTTCTGTATTCATTTATAATATTTTTCTTATTGTCAGCAATTCTCATAAAAGACCAAACCCAATAATAATGAATTGATTCTACTAACGTATGTTGTCTGTGCATCCATTGCCTGATAGTTTATTCCTCTCTGCCCTTTAAAAACTATCAAAAGCACTTCGGTGAGACATGCCGTTGCAGTGGGTGACACGTTCTTTAATTACATATGTAACATGAAATTAATTCTTAATTTCATCGCAGTACATGCTACAAAGGACTCAGGACCAAGATGAAAATGTTGCCTTGGAGGCCTGTGAGTTCTGGCTTACTCTGGCGGAGCAGCCGGTGTGTAAGGAAGTGCTGTGTGGACACCTCTCCCAGTAAGAATACAGACACACACCCACACACACAATACACAGACTGACACTCAAATGCTAATATTGAAAGCTGTTGATTCATAGCAACCTTGCAAGTTAGTCACTGAAGACCTTGTCATAGGTTGATATTCCTCTTCCTCACCTCAGGATGGCCGATTGAGAACCCTGGCTGTTGACCTCAGTTGTAACATCTGTCACCACACTGTCACATTAAGCTGTGCCCACAGCAGGAATCGGATGTGAGTCATTGCTTGTGGGCTCTGACCTCTCCTTGCCCTTTGTTCTCATAATTTTTCCTCTGGTTTCTGCTCCAGGCTCACTCCGGTGCTTGTCAACGGGATGAAGTACTCTGAGATTGACATTATCCTGCTCAAGGTCAGTTTATATAGCCTGATATCTGTACCTGTAGGTGAGATGATGAATTGCCCCATGACTCAGCTTGAAATGCAGTTCAATTAAGTGGTGTTTGTGACTGTGTTGTGTACAAATACATGTGAGATTTATACAATTTACCACAAACGTTTGTAGACGTTGGTGTAATTACAAATGTGACCGCTTTGGAAAATCACATTTTATTCAGACTGAACTGTCGTGGTGATTGTAATTGTTTATGTTGTTTTTTTCTCCATACACATATAATGCACTATTGTAGTCCAGCCACCGTTCAGCCATGTTAAAACTATTGTAGTTGCAACATACATCTCTATCATTATGTACATTTGTAACCAGGGCGACATTGAAGAAGATGAGGCCATTCCTGACAACGAGCAAGACATCAGACCACGCTTCCACCGATCGCGCACAGTTGCCCAGCAGCATGAGGGTGATGGGATCGAGGAAGAGGAGGATGAGGATGATGAACTGGATGATGATGATACTATCTCCGATTGGAACCTGCGTGAGTTCGGTGCCTGTGCACATGGAACTGTCTAGATCTCTCTCCAACTTTTGTTTCCTTATTGATTTAAATTGTCCCTTTTCACTGTCTCCCTTTCTCTTTACTGAGAGCTTGGAAACAATGGTGTACTGATTACATGTTTTGTCTTTGTCTGTACTGTACCTGTGATGTCTGTGTGATGTTTGTCTGCACACTTCTGTGCTTGTATGTATGTCTTTCTCCTTTTTACCAAATGATAGGCAAGTGTTCAGCTGCAGCATTGGACGTGTTGGCCAACGTGTTCAGGGATGATCTGTTGCTGCACATTCTGCCCCTACTCAAAGAGCTGCTCTTCCATCCAGAGTGGGTAGTTAAAGAGTCTGGCATCCTTGTGCTGGGGGCTATAGCTGAAGGTAAGAGGACAAAGAAAAAGAAGAAGGAAAAAGTTGGGACAAGACATATGGAGTAAGGTCCCCCTCAGAATATGGAATCAGAGGAAATGGCGGCTGGAGTTGACAATGTTCTTATCCCTGTCCCCAGGCTGTATGCAGGGCATGATCCCATACCTGCCTGAGCTCATTCCCCATCTCGTCCAATGTTTGTCTGACAAGAAGGCCTTGGTGCGTTCAATCACCTGCTGGACACTGAGTCGGTACGCCCACTGGGTTGTCAGCCAGCCCCCTGATATTTACCTGAAGCCCCTAATGACGGAGCTGCTCAAACGTATTCTGGATAGCAACAAGCGTGTGCAGGAGGCTGCTTGCAGGTAAACCCATGTCATTTCACAGCCCATTAGGAACCCTGCGCTGCATCTGGATTGGTGTTACCCACGCATTTGAATTTGTCCTTTTGGGAATTGAGATGCATTCAGATTTCTTAATGTTGTTGAGTGGTTACAGTCGCACATTGCTTGCCGTACATTGTTTTCTTCCCTCTCCCCTGACCAGTGCCTTTGCCACATTGGAGGAAGAGGCTTGTACAGAGCTGGTTCCCTACCTGGCATTCATCCTGGACACACTGGTGTTCGCTTTCAGCAAGTACCAGCACAAAAATCTGCTTATCCTTTATGACGCCATAGGAACCCTAGCAGACTCAGTGGGACACCATCTGAATAAACCGGTAAGCAGAACAGAAATATGGAATCTGTTTCACTTCACTTCACTTCTATGTGAAAGTAAAATTAGCACATACTATTTATTCCTTCTTCCTCATTTTACTGTTACATTACTAGTAGTGGTACGTGTACTTTCAAATGTTATAGTGAAAGACAAAATACGCAGAAAGAAAACAAGCAACAAATCCCCCAAGGCATCCTTGATTTATTTGTTTGAACGTATGGGTGAATGGCACAATGTCCATAATTATCATCTCACTCATTATTTGCATACTGTGTCTGTGAAGACTAATTTAATCTGTGTCATTTATTAGGAGTACATCCAGATGTTGATGCCTCCACTCATCCAGAAATGGAACCAGCTAAAAGATGAAGACAAAGATCTCTTCCCTTTATTAGAGGCGAGTCTCTAATGTGCAGTTACTGCCTGCGTCGGTCCAAGTTCTATAATTAAAACACCGGATGGACGGGTCACTGACTGTATCTTCCCCGTCTGCTTTCCTTAGTGTCTGTCGTCAGTAGCCACTGCCCTGCAGAGTGGCTTCCTTCCGTACTGTGAGCCTGTGTACCAACGCTGTGTCAACCTGGTCCAGAAGACCCTCGCTCAGGCCATGGTGAGACTGCAGGACCCTCACGTGTACACACACACACACTCTACACTTTATTATTATCTTTAGATTTTAAAAAAGTAACATTTGAGCCCCTGGAGCCCTACGTTTTTGATCCTACCTTCTGCACAAACAGGTTAAACCTATTACAACAATATTGATTAGATCAGCTTTAACAATGGATCAAATGACTGGGTTTTGTGAAAGGAATCACTCGTAGTGCTTCCTACGAGTGATTCCTCGTAGCAGGACTACAAATGAATGCTAATGTTGCTCTGTGTCTGCTGAATGTTTGAATAGGTAATTGTTTGCTTACATGTTCAGCATATCAACTTCATAAGGTAAGAATAGGTTGACTTTTACAGCTTGTTGCACTGCCCCCAAGTGGCAAAAAAAATCACTTCATGTAGGTTTAATGTGCAGGTGCATAGGTAAACTTCATTTTGAATAACCACAACAGCTGATGGGAAATGTAGTTTCAGGATAGAGAATGGACTCCATAACTCGAGAACTTTACTTCATAAATTCTATAAAAGATTATAATTTGATTCTCCAGTAGTTAGTCGCATTAATTTAGTTTGAAATCTTACCCTCTTTTCTATCGTCCTACACTCTTCTAGCTTCACCAGTCACAGCCAGACCAGTATGAGGCCCCTGACAAAGATTTCATGATCGTGGCTTTGGATCTTCTTAGTGGACTGGCTGAGGGTTTGGGAGGCACCATTGAGCAGCTAGTTGCTCGTAGCAACATCCTCACCCTTATGTACCAGTGCATGCAGGTGAAAAGCTGTCAAAGTGTACAACATGTTGCTGATGTCATAAACTGATAAAGTCACTTGCATTGTTCACCTTTTGTACTCTCCAACTGTTCAGGACAAAATGCCAGAGGTGCGTCAGAGTTCGTTTGCTCTGCTGGGGGATCTGACCAAGGCTTGCTTCCAGCACGTCAAACCGTGCATTGGTATGTTCTGTGCAGTTGACGAATTAACAGTGTTTGGCAATAAGTTGTTAGTCTGTTGCTAAGTTGATTCACTTTGCTTCTTCCAGCTGATTTTATGCCCATACTGGGTACTAATTTAAACCCAGAGTTAATATCAGTGTGCAACAATGCAACATGGGCAATTGGAGAGATATCTATACAAATGGGTGAGTGCTTCACTTTTAACATTTATATTTTTTTTTATATATAATTTTTTTTTTTTTTTTTCTTTCACCATCACCAAGTCAGTCAACACACTTCTTTCCATCGTTTCTTATTCCTCCTACACCCATAGGGCCTGAAATGCAGCCGTACATTGCCATGGTGCTGCACCAGCTAGTGGAGATCATTAACAGGCCCAATACCCCAAAGACTCTACTGGAGAACACAGGTACCACTCGGTGGCAGTGCTGAGCCAGCCAGCCAGGTCGCCACACACACACAAGCGTGCACACACACACACACATGCATACAAACACACACAAGGAGGTGCTCACAGACTCAGGTCCACTCAGCCAGCATTCACCACACTGACTAGGGTGCCTGTCCTGCCCTTTAATCTCTGTCCAAAAACCCTTCCCAATCTGTGAGCCTTACAGGTTTCGCTGGTTTCACCAAAGTATGTAAAATATTTCATCTACTGATTTGCAACCTGACAGAGTGGCCTGCAAATGGAGATAAAAGAAAATGGAAAATCTGGGCAAGCCCTGTTGTGAAATTTTTGACAATCTTGAATCGAGCGAGGCATGTAAGTGCCCAGTCTTGAAATTAACTGTTATGGACTGACTGTGCACCATCAGGTGAGGTAGAATAGTGTAACAACGAAATGCAAAGCGCAGGCAGTGTGCGAGATAGGTGAATTCACAGGCTCACATAGTTAACTGTTACCACAAGACTTCAGACACATTTACTCAACACTTAAACAATAACTACCCATGAATGATTGAGAGAACACTTAAAATGACCAAATTTAGGGCACCTAGCCTAGAGAATTCTTTAAAAAAGGTTACACTCGGCTCTTGTTTTTATTAGTTGAATCTGAAATTATAATGTGATGAGTCAGAGACCATGTTGTCAAAACGATGCATGCAAGGGTGAAGTGTAACCTATCAAATAAAAGAAAAACTAGGGATTCTGTAGACGTGTTCCTGTTTGTTTGCTGTCAGTTTATTTGTTGCTTTTATTTACTGTTCTTTAAATGTGGATGCATATCTGCCAATAGATGTTAAATGTTGTTAAGAATGGCCAATGTTTGATGCAGGATACATGATAATCCTAACAATTGTGTCACGCCGATCTAATTTAATAAGAATTTGTTAATGTTTGCATCCAAAAAGTGAATGTTTTCACCAATTACATTTTTTCAATTTAAAAATTGAAAACACAACAGTGAACCAAAAGGATACAAATTAACGGACAAAATCAGATGTTTCGGACATGTGTAAATCTTCTGTCTGTTTTACAGATTTCTAAGAGAACGAGTTTATCAGTGGAATTTGATTTAAAATAGACAGCCATGTAATACCACAGTTAAATGTGGGTGTGGCAGTAAATTCTAGGAGAGTGCATGGCAGCACTTTTCATTTGGTCTCTGATCAGCTGATCCTGCACTGAACTTTACTCTAATGAGCATACCATCTGCTTTCTGCATGTGTCATTGGACTGTTCATAAATGCCTGTTTGTTAATGAGAATGTTGCATAGTTTTGTGTCTCTTAAACTTAGGTCCTCCCTCCTCTCTGCCTCATAAGAACCTGCTGTGCTGGATACTAGTCTCCCTCCATGTAGTTGGCTTGGAGTAATCTGTCATTTCTTTTCAAAAGAACAAAAAAAAAAAAAAAAAAAAACATTTCTGTTTCTTATGAAAATTAACATATGTGAGTTTAAGGGAGAAATCTCTGAAAACCCAAGTGAACTGCTGTTGTTCAGGCCAGTCACATACACATGCTGCACCTTAGCTAGCCTGTGTCTTAATATTGAGACCTACATTTTAATTCAAGCTAATGAATTTGAATCAGTTCCATGCTACATTTGAATAGCTGTTTGAGCCATATGATTCCTGAAAGCAGATGCCATTGTTTGCCTTTTTCTATGAATGTCCTGTCAAAGTTGTCAATGTGTTCTCCCTTAAACGTGTTGTATGTTTTTTTTAGAGTGTCATATTTTACATTCCTCCCCATGACTGAAGGGGCAGTAATAATCAACACTAGTGAAATCTTCTGTTTATTATCATACACAGATTCTGTTGATTTATGTCTCTGAGTTGTTTGTTTTTTCTTTATTTTTCTCCTCCCCTCCTCATTGCTCATGTCTTGGTTGGCGTTTGGTGGTGTGTAACCGTGATTGCGTTACCTTAGCAATAACAATTGGTCGTCTTGGTTACGTTTGTCCTCAAGAGGTGGCACCCATGCTACAGCAGTTTATAAGACCCTGGTGTGTATTATTCAATCTTTTATTTAATTCATCTTCTCTCTGCTTTCTTCCTGTCTTCTCATCTGTCTCCTCCTGCTCCCTTTTCTCCCCTGTTGCTCTTTTCCTCTCCTCACTTCTCACTTTCCTTCTCAAAAGAAGTCTTTTCAGTTGTTTTTTTGTTTGTTTTTTTTCTTATCAGTTTGTAATCATTGCCAACCATGTGACTAACCCTGTCCTCTTTTAGGTCCTACTTGTGATTTGTTTTTGCCTCAGTAGCACCTTCATGTATTATACATTAATTTGTTTAATTTCTAGTTTTTTGTCATTGTTAACTGTCGCTAACAACCTAAAAGATGCATGGGATCAGATTTGTCACATGCCTGCTGGTTCAACACCAGAGAAAGGATGCAGTCTTTGCTGCAAAGAAACATTCCTAATTCCCTTTCTCATTGAGTAGTCACCCAGCTGCATGTGCCTGTCCCAAAATGACCTCAAACCTTCTCTAGTCAATCTTTCAAAAAGTAATGTTACTTTCAAGGTGCTATAGATGAGGTTTTGCTGAACACACTGCTCAGACAAAAGTGAAGTTATAAGAGCTCAGGGTAGTTGTGTTTAAACAGTAAAAAAATGTTTGTTTCAATTTTAATCTGTTTTGTGTGCATGCTTGACTTGTTATCTGAGGTGATGATAGACACTGTTTTTTCCTCACATGGATGTATACATAGAGTGTAATATGTATTTACTGATAAGGAAGAAAAGTATTGATGCTGATAAGAAAACACCTGAACATTACATTTGTATAAGGATGGAAATATGGTGTATTTGTTTATTTCTCACAAATATAATGTTAGTGTTTTGATTCATATATAAGTATTAGCTTTAGTCCTTCATAGTGCCAGTTGTGAGTAGATTTATACAAGTTTCTAAAATTCTTAATTTCTCATGTTAAATTTGGCCGTCCCTGTTGTCAGGTGCACCTCTCTACGAAATATAAGAGACAATGAGGAGAAAGACTCTGCGTTCAGAGGAATTTGCACTATGATCAGTGTAAATCCGGGAGGTGTAGTGCAGGTGAGATCCAGCAGTAAGATGGCAGCGTGGTCATTATGTTGCTAGTGGCTGTGGAAGTTGAAATGTTGCCTCACCTCTCTTCTCTGGAACAGGATTTTATATTCTTCTGTGACGCAGTGGCCTCCTGGGTAAATCCAAAGGATGATCTCAGAGACATGTTCTACAAGGTAAAAGCTGAAAACGACCGCGTTTAGTCACAAATTACTAAATTTTGTTGGGATTAAATTACAATTCAAATGACTGCTGAAAATGTACTCGTCTCATTTTTAAAAAATGAGATGAAATGAGGCAACGCCTCATTTAGGATGCAAAGCACTTCACGGTTCGAGAAGACAATTCACTCGTGCCAGTAATTATTTGTTTTTTCATTCACCTAGTCACCCTATCTGCTCCCCAGTGGCCAAGTGGAGGACTGGCAGTGTCCACAGTTGACATTCTCATAATAACCCTGTCATGCACATGATCTATTTTGAAAGGCAGCCCTCCGTTATAACTTGGTATGAACTTCTCCTGGTGTTCAATTTCAGATCCTTCACGGGTTTAAGAACCAGGTGGGAGAGGACAACTGGAGGCGATTCTCAGATCAGTTCCCCATGCCACTGAAGGAACGGCTGGCAACCTTTTACGGGGTGTAACTGTTTCCACAGCAGTGTGCCTCATCACTGGGGTCAGTTTCCTCTTTGATATAATTTGATTTTGTCGAAAATCAACTGAAAAATGTGCTGATTTCATTGTTCAATATAAAAGAGTCGTTGCTGTAGGATTGTGCTGCATTCTAACGATGCCTGTCTTTCTCTGCACAGGTCATTCACTATGGGAGACAAAATAGGGAACCTCTTTTACCCAGGGAACATGTTACCCTTTACTGGGGGGAAGGGTCTGCCTGCTGGGGGGAGGGAAGGGGTGTGGACCCCTCCCTGACCTGGTGGACGGGGTGGGAGGGAGGTGGTAGCTGCAGTGCTCAGAGCCCCAATGCACAGGCAAAGGGGGAAAGGGACTGGCAGAACAACCTTATTATGGGAGGAAAATTCATGTAATCACATCCCAGTCAGAAATAATGAAATTTACAACGTTTTCTTTCTCTCCATTTATTCCCCAAACATTCTGTTTTCTGTCAACCAAACTACTGAAAAGAAATGTAAGCAAATATGGAGAAAACTTTGCAAAACTCTGTTAAAGCATTTGCTCTTTAATTTTGTTTAGATGAGGAGTTTTCACATATGGAAAGGTTAGTGCAGAAAATGGTCTTCAGAGCAGATACACATTTATAATCATTACAGGCAGGTAAATGTCATGTGGCAGTTTAATGAAACTGAATTCTACCAGTGGAACTGAAGACTGTTCTCAATAAATGGAGCGAAGTTGAAGGCTCATTAAGAGATAATTTTCTCTAAATACAAGGATGGTTTAAAGCTAAGGAATAACAGGTCATGATAAGAATGCATCATATCGGATCGATCTCTGGAGAAGATCATTTTTGTAATGCCGCATATCACGAAGAATAAGTTATCACCTATATAGTTTCCGATAATTTCAGTGTTCATATTCTTTAGCAGGGCAATTATGTCACTGGAGAGCACAAGATTTTCTTTTAAGAGCAGCTTTTCTGGGAATAGGTAGCATGCTTGTATCATTGTGAAAAGCTGTAGAATATTAGTGATGTGTGTTGCATTTGACAGCTGTCATTGCCCTGTGATAAGGTTCTTCTTTGACCTTCTACTTTATCTATTTACAGTACTTTTGTTTTGTTTCCTCTACCAGAGAATTACAGCAATCCGCTGTAATGTAGCATGACTGGGTTTACACACCGAAATTAGGAAATGTGTACAATCTTGGCTGTGACGTAACGTTGGAGTGAATCTCTCAGTTTGGTCTTGTGGTGTGAATGTGACATGGACATTCATCAGCAAGCATATCAAAGCTTTAGATGCTTACAATCCTTTATATTGTCTGAGCCTCGTGAAAGAAAAATTAAGGAGAAGCTCACAGGTGAACATCCTGTGAGTCAGTCATTATCTTTGTTTCTTGGACTTAAACCGCAATGACACAAATCCTATCTTAGTGATTTTAGTGACTTTGGCTGTCAGAACCATACAGTCCATCGAATCAGTGTTGAATATGTTTATTTCTCAATGTACTGATTTTTTTGTTATTGGTTGTTTGGCTTCTTCTTGTGCTAAAAGCATGATGTTGAGGATGACTGTAATGTTCTGGGTGGTTGTGTTTTGTGGGGTACTTGGACGCTTTCATTTCTTGCATGTTGGTGGCCCCTCACACCCCAACATATAGTGGGAAGGGGATTATGAGAGCTTCAATTAAAAGTTTAAAAAGTACATAGTAACCACTTAGATATTCCAACACTGGGACAGGTATAATGTTGCATAAAATCTTGCTGGAGTGTTCTCCCTAAACTTTTACCCCATAGCTGGATGTATAGTTTTTAAACACTGTGAAACTACAACGTTGTTGTCTCTGGTTGTTTTTGCGCTATTATATTTTATAAAGTGTGGAAGTGTTTAAGTTACAGATAGGCTGAATGTATTCCATGATGGGTTTGAGAGGTAGGAAGATTTTTTTTTTTTTTAAATGCCCAGCCAGTCATTTTCCCTCTGCTGGCCAGAGTAATAACTGCAGTATATAACCTTTTGCGATGCACATGACCCGCACTTAAAATTTAAATTGCAAGTGCTTGAAATTAATGATGTAGCCAGACCCTTCACAATATGACCCTAGTGTTAACGCAGATCATCAATAAAGTATTGCTGCTAAAAATTTATTTATCTAATGCAATAAGTATCTTGATGCAATTGGGTTATTGGACTGTAAAAGTAGTTTAGTTTCTCAGAAAAACTTTCACAATGTGAAATATATAACTGGTCTCTTAAATTTAATATTAATTAGGTAAACAGTGGTAAAAACAGGATATAATGCATCATGGAATACAGAGGCAAATACTTATATGTGCCACATTATTTTGTGTTTTGAAGTGATTTTTGTCTGTCACATTCCAGCTGTTTGGCATGCAAAAAAAATTTGGAGTAATCACGGCTTGATGAGGTGTGTGTCCACAGTCCTGTTGTTCTTTCATTGAAAGAGTGTAGGTCTATGAAACACAAAACAATCCCCACCACTGCTGTGCTGTATTTCTGACTTGACTGCTGCTATACATTGTAGTTGTTTCACTACTTGAATATGTGTTTTCTATGTGTTAACCTCAGGTTGTCTGTGTTCAATGTTACTTGTTTTTATCGTTTCCCCAATGTGTATGCCTTTTATCCATCTCCTCCACAACTAAAGATTGGTAAAACTCTTACCCTTTGTATTAAAAATGGATAACCGTGGGTGTTAATTGACATTAGTGTTGTATTTGTGCACCACAGCTAGCTGTCAAATGTGATTACAATTGCAACGCAGGGGGGAAGAATAATTTGGAAATGGTAACTTGCACATACTTCATGTACTTTTTGTCAAAAGTGATTGTTATCAGACTATGATAAACATTTAGTGTAATGTGTACACAATGCCTTGAGAGCAAATACTTTGAGGTTTTGTTGGAGTTTTGGAATAGATATACAGTATACTGTATCTACAAAAATAGGTAACACCTAATTTAAAAGCAAAGAAATAGGTTGACAACTTATGAAAATGTTATAAACATGCTGTTTGCAAACATAAGTGTGACTTTCTATGAAGCTTTATTGAAAATTTGTATTTTATAAAGCACCCACCAATATTGAGGAATGTCTAGTCAAAGAACTCCTGTATTCTCATTTAGCCTTCAGACTTGATTAGACTATCTGCCTTCATCTTTTTTGCTAATAAAAGCAGAAACATCATTTTGATAGACATGGTTTGAGTTTTTTTTTTTTTTTTTTTTAATAAGCTGCTGAATTTTAAAAAAGTAATACTTTTGGGGCCACCAAATATTTTGGATCATGCAAAGAATCTATATTGTACTGTAGTAATTTTGTAATATTTGTAAGATGATATAGTGGGTGTGACTGGTTACCATTGCTTGAATCTGTACATTGTTCCAATAAATTGTTTACATTATTATGGGGTTTTGTCTTGTATTTTCTCACTTTTTGAGCTTTTTTCCTTCCGGATCTGGACAATATTAACGTGCAAGGAAACTCGTCAGATCACCTAAGTAACTTCTGTCTCAGTGGTCTGTCCCCTTTTAGCGGTGAGGCTCAGGTCTCTTGAGCAGGGTTTATCAGATTCCAGTCTTAGATTTTTGTGTTGTTTGACTTTGCATACAAAGTCAAGTTTCACATCGTGGGTCCACTGTATGACCTGACACAACAACCCGTGTTGACCTTATTAAAGGCTTACCCCAGAGGTGGTGACATCTTATAACTATTGTAGGAAGAACTTGAAGCAACCACAGTCATCCTCAAAGCAGTATAAAGGTAGTTTGATTTTCTTTTTTTTTTTTTTTTTCTCTTCTAAATATCTTCCTCCTTATTTCTTGAGATGAATGGCAATTTGCTGCTAGGCAAATTACACTATTGTATAAGCATTTGTACTGTGATTAAACACATCTTAGCTATGCATGCAATGAGCGTTTGGGCACACAAACACTGATTTCTCTTTCCAAAGATGGACCCATTAGAAGTGTGTAGATACAATATTTAACTTTAATGGAGCCTGTGCAAATATGACAGTGTAGCAGCACAAAATACTGCATGCCGTTTGGCTGCTTAGTATAAATGTGTATTATTTCCTGCATGCGAAGGGGCAGGGATGCCAAAAAAATTTACAACTGAATGTTTGCAGTACACTCATGTTTCACTTCTTTTTAGCTCAATTTGTGGAATCTGTGTTGCCTTAAAGTTAAAAGTTCAACAGGTATGACTAACAAAACCTGCAAACATGCTCATTCATGAACTACGAAACCTTAATTTACTAAGAAGAAAACCTTAATTTTTAGATGATTTAGGGAGCAGTTTACCCAAGGTATGTTCACAACTCGGCTGGAATTTAGTAAAACCACATTATTTCATATTGCATCATGGATATTGTGTACATCGGTGTGGTCTAGCTCATATTAGTTATCATTTATCCTGTATTTAATAAGCTTAAACATTAATTTCTCACTGAATTCACTGTTTATCCTCCTCAATGTGCCGCTGCAACGTCCTCAGTCTACATGAGTGCTGGAGTTTTCGCGGAGCACTTGAAAGCAGCATTTCACCCAGCGACGGCTCGTTGTTTTGTCTGGTGTCCTTATCCGCCATTGGTAGCGCTGTTTCGTCCACCCAAAGTCTGCCTTTCTACGGGAAGAAACCATAGGGCAGAGACGCATTACAGCCGAGTGGAGGTGGAGTCTAAAGGTGGGGAGGGAGAAGAAAGGGGAGAGGAGGAAAACGGGGAAAGGCAGATACAACAGAAACGGGGGGAGGACGGTGAATGATTTACGCTTTAAAAGTTGCATTACAACAAACTTAAGAGTTGCGGTGAAGAGGAATAAAACAAGATGATAACGCCCTACTTCCTAGAGAATTTCTGGGTAGGTGGTGCCTTTTTTATTCATGGTGTTTACACCGGTGCTATTCCTTATTATTCTCTTACTGTGTTCCCTCCCTATCATGTTCATGTCACCCAGGAATCAAGTACTATTCACGTTGCAGAAATAGTCGTCTGATTCATAGGCTTGCTGCTGTAAAAGCGGCGGTTTCCGGTACCGCCAGACGTACTGGTCAGCGGCTCTCCGACCACCGTTAATTTTCTTCGGCAATTATTATTTAGCCACCCCGGGATTTGGGCCTCGGTAAACCCATCTAACTTGAAACCTCCAGGAATCCACCCTCCGCTCCCACTAATTGGCCGTCTCAGGCTTGCTTGGAATGTTGATGGTCAGTTCCATGACTGTTATTGGACGCTTCGGCTGTCAGTCATAGCCCTTGGCCGTACGCGTCATTTTTCTTCCGTAACAAAGTTTCAGTGAGAGGCCAGATGTTTAGTGAGTTAGAGAACAGCTTTAAAAACACCGATTCACCCCCATACTGAGTCAGACGGTTAGCTCATATTTTAATATAGCCAGAGCTGTTACGCGTGTACCACCATTACACTGTGTACAGTGTAGTCTTTTTACTCCCTAATGGTCGTTTCTCTCCCGATAATTATTTGACGTGGCTATGTCATAGCAGGTTGAAAAGTAAAAGTAAAGTTTCGTTCTCAATTCTGCCCTCACCAACCTGTCTGTCTTTCAACTGTCCTTTATAGCTCTTTGAGCCACAAAGACAATGTTATCATGTCATGATTCAGGTCATACAGGTCATGTATTGCACTGTATCCCCCGCAGCACGTATGGGTTGTTTTTTTTTTTTTTTTTTTTAGCCATACTGACTCATATCTGAACTGTTGTACATGCTGTGGTCTCTTCGGCTGCTCATGTTTTTCACTTTGAAAAGGGGTTTTGGTTAACAGCGGTAGGTAAAGCGGATGACCAAATATGTGAGAGGTATTCTAATAAATGGGTTATTTTTCAAACATCGGGTGTGCTTGCAGCTCTTGGAAATGTAGTGCTTAGATTACATTGCATGATGCCAAAGCACATATCTTTTACATAGAGTGCGTCAACCTGTTCCTCAGCTAGAAATAACCTCCATTCATAAAGTATCCCTGTCTTCCCCAAGGTGGGAAAATACAGACATAGTTTTTAGCCTCAGTTGTCCTGCTTACAAAGCTGATAAACTTAACTTAGTTACTGAATGACACCTACATTAAGCTAAGCGTTTGCAGTAATTACAGAGTACAGTGCTGTCAACCTCTAAAGCCTTTTTTTCTAAAGGAGACTTCATCATTTGCTAAATGGAAAAGAGGAGGGCTGAGACACTCCTGATTCCTCAATCTGCCCCTTGTGCCCCGCAGTGGGCCACAAGAGAATCCAGTGATGGCAAAGATCAGCTGTGTGTTTAACATGCAGGACACACACACAGACACACTTGGCATTAGGAGATGCATCCACTTGCTTTTGACTTGACTACAAATCATCACCACAGACACACACACACACACACACACACACACACACACATACACATGTTAGGCTGTCAGATTCGATCTATTTTACTTTTGCACAGCATGCAGGAGTATATACCTGTCTCCATTCTGTCCTCTTTTAGTCTGTTGTTTTTGTAAAGACATTTTTGTTGGTTCTTTTCCTCGTATGTAATCTTGGCTTGAATCTCTGATGTAGACAATAACTCCCCTTCAGCTGAATAAACAGGTTCTTTTAGATTTAGAAGCCAGACATGGTACAGCCATGTTGTTTCTCTTTCTAAGTTGCGGCACTTGATTGGTCACTGGCTGCAACATTTCCGCTAAATAGGTTTACTTGCAAGTCTCATTTCCCTTTTTTCTTTGTGTTAAATTTGCATCAGTAGGTTAGTTCACTGTGGTCTGGGGATGAAAATTTTCATGGCAAAAGTGCACTATGTGTTAATGTCCCCAATTTGTACTGAAACATCTCCGTCAGTGGATTACTATGGCAACAGGTAGTAGATCTAATGCTGTATTTTTAGCTCCATAACTACAATAAGCTTATGTTTAATGTGGAGTTTGTTAGCCACCAGCCTGTCATGGGAAAATAAGACGGCAGTGTGACAAGCAAACAGCGATGATACAGCCAACAGCCCCGGGATGGCTCTCTTCTCCATGGTGTCTGTATTTTGTGTGTGTGCTAATAAGTTTCTCACACGACTCACTGTGCAAGCTTATGGTCACACATTTGAAGTGTCACAATAACACCGCAAAGACTGGAGTAAGAAGAGGAGATGGACAGTGGTGACGCATTTCCCTTTCTTCATCTGACCCGCAGATACACAAACAAAGCAGCTACCATATTGCTGTCAATCTTTGTCTTCAGAGGAAGGTCTTGCTGAGTTTTTGCAATGGGATTGAGTTGTGAGGCTCCAGCAAAGAGCCATGACATCCGGTTAAATTTCTATAGTATTCCCAAAAAGTGAAAAGAGTTTGGTCAACACAGACTTTTTGATTCACTTCAAACAGAAATCCTGTCTCTTGGTGGTTTGTTGTTGTTTGGTTTTGATGCTTGAGTTTCAGCTTTCATGTAAGCTGGGTTTAGAGGTGGTGAAATGAGTCATAACTTGTGATACACTAACCTGCTCTGGGATTTTTCCTGTACACTTGATGTCACATCCCTAACTGTAAGCAGTGGTCAAGCTCTTGTACATTTATGTTACCACAAACAAAGCCCAGCCTGTGTGTGCTTACCACATACTACAATCTCTGCGTGTGTTGCCGTTGGACTGATGAGTTGCAACAGCTCAGTGCACCGCTCCCAGACCTCAATGGTCACATGACCCAGGGCAGACACTCTGATGTCATCCTGCTGTCTACCCACTCAGAGCCCTGGGGTCTACAGGCTACACCAGGCCATCGTTTACAGTCTGTCTGGAAAGACGAAGTCTCGTTTGGCTATGTCCAAATTCCTCAATGAAAGTGTGCACTCATACGTCTTTTTACTGCTTTCCCCTGAACATTTGTTCAGATCCTGACAAGTCATGTCAGCTGGAACACTCTTAATCCTTCTTAATATTTTTCCCGGTTTACTCAGTTGCTAATGGAAACTATGGACCGAATCTTCCTAAAGCACATTTAGCCGACCTATGATACATTTTGCACCATTACGTGAGGAATGCATATTCTATGTACACTACAGCCGGGACCTTAACAGCCATGAAAAAGTAGTTTTTGTTAGTTCCACCTACAATTTAATAGGTACAGCTTTGTTTTTTTGAAGTAGTCCCTCTTTGCAGCCTGCATACCAGGGTGTTTTAACGCTAATGTAGCTCTTTACTTTATTATGAGGTAAGTGTGATTATTTTTTTCTGCATTCTCCAACACATATTCAGTGACTGCTAATTAGCTTAATATGTTATACACATGTGCTGTGAAGCAATGGAAAACATATTGTTACTTGGAAATTAACGTTGTTTCCTGACATACTCTATCTTTGAATACACAGAGTATGTCAGTAAACAGTAGAATAGAGACAGACTACATTGTAGGCTACATAACAGAAACACTCTTTTAGCTAGATGTACCTAATAACCTGGCAACTGAGTGTATATCAGTGTACTGAAATTAGTAGAGCTTTCACTGTCTAGCTTGGTTCATCTTAGTTATCTTTTGTTGTCAGAGGGAGAAAAGGGTATAATACTGAGTTAACCAGGACTCTTTCCATGTCATGGGTTGCATTACTGCCTGTCAGGCAATAAACACTTGATTCCCCACACACAGGATATTGAAACTGGAATTGTACTCTTAACAGAAAAAGAGTGAATTCCTGTCCTGCTCTGCCCGGCAGATGTTACATGATAAACTGCAGCACTGTGGTTTAGTTTATCTGTCCTTTAAGGTGGTATTTCAGATTAAGGGTGTCAGCAATGTAACAGTTTCTTTTTGCGTTGATTTTACTCTGTTATTACATAGATGTTGTTGTTGTGTGTGAAAACAGAATAGAATATATATTTTGGAAGCAGTCTGTGGTATGATCATGGCTCTATAACCCGTAGATTGAACAGAGCCATTTAATTTACCACTGCCTATGTCTCATTCTCCGCTCTTTGGAACTTCTTATTGACATAGGAGACTGTGGTTTGATGAGAAAGCTATGTGTTTTATATATGTATACATATCTTGATTATGAGACTAGATAGAGGTTCCTCCACTGCAACTGACAGTTATTTTCTTTAGTGATTAATTTGTTGGTTATTTTCTAGAGTAATTGATCAAATGTATGGTCCTTAAAATGTCAGAAAATAATAAAGAAAAAAAAAGCCAAGTCTAAACCCAAAGATATTCAGGTTTACTATCACCTTAGTCAAACAAAAGCTGCAAATCCTAACATTTGAGAAGGTAGAACAAGGGAATGCTTAGAAATTTTTTTGAAAAATTAACGAAAAATGATTAAATTGTTTATCCAGATAGTTGTTGATTCATTTTTTGGTGGCTGATTAATCAACTCAAAGTTGCAGCTGGGATGCCAAACTCGAAATAGTGTGTGGTGTAGTGTAGTGTGCGTCTCCAGTAGTCATACCAAAACAACCATCTTGACATGTTCATATTGCCCGTGAAAGTTTACAGGAATTATTAGAAATGAGAGGGTTAAATTGATTTGAGGAAAGAGGTAGCAGAATAAGGAGTCAAAGTTTTTTCACCAAGGTTGAGCTGTTGTTTGCATGATAAGTATAACTTCGTTAAAGAGTTTCTTGAACCCTCAGCAGTTTTCAGTCAGTGTTCAAGGACCTGAGTTGTGTCATAGTAGCTTTTTTTTTTTTTTTTTTTTTAAGGAAAAGAACAGGCCAGAGCAGTTTCAGTCTGAATACCACTATATAACCTGAAGCTATAGTTCATAGCTGGATATCAAATTCAGCATTTATTAGAGGTGAGGTTGCTGCTTTTTCCGTCTGAGCTCGCCATATAACTACTTAAGAGTGAGACCACTCTTCCTGGCATAAGAATTAGAGCACATTCAACCATGATGTCAGATGTGTAGTTGCTAGGATATTACCTACTTTTTTTTTTTTTTTCTTCTTCAGCCTAAAGCATACAAAGACACTGAGTCCCCTCATAGTCTGTGCATCGCAGACATAGTGCAGTGTGTCACAGCCAGTACCTAAGTTCATGTTGAGATCTTTTTCTGTCAGCTATAATATTGGCATAGACTGGATATTGGACAGCTCACACTGTTCACTCTCTTCCATTTTTATGGACTCCATCAGTCTGTAGGAAGCTGTCTCAGCCGTACAATCTGCTACAGCTCAAACAAACCGTGATTGACACGTGTGCTAACCGCTCAGCATGTTATCCTCCCTTTGGGCTGGGGCAGAGAGTTAAAAACCTCTACATCTAAATCCAAGTATAATGAGTACTTCTGAATTTCACAATGTGTGGTTGGAATATTAAACGCCCAGCGCGAGGGCTTTCATCAATGAGTCTCAAGGCGAGGACATTGAGAAACCGTGCGGCACTCTGGTATCACTTCTTCCTGCCACGGTTCATATAGATGTAGTTTTACAGCCCTAAATTAGCTAGTACACTATTTAAAGAGTTGCAGTTAACTTATAAATCACAGCTTTCAGGTTTGTTTGAGGTGATGTCTTTGCATTCTTGGCCCTTCTTTGTAGGATCATTTTTTTCAGAATCAATTCTAGTGTAGTAACGTGGTAAAAAGTCAAAAACGCCCTGAGCTGTTTCCTGTGTTTGTTTTTTATTTTTCTTTGTATTCATTGATATCACATTCCACATGAGCATAGCTGTTGGGCAGTATGGACTTTCTTCCTGTTGCTGTTCTGCTCTGTTTGGAGCCGTGTTTTCGCTCATTTTCGTCACTTCCCTGTTTTGTAGATTGATTGGTCAATTGTAAATGTTTTTTCCTCACGTTGTGTGTCTTATGGTGCAGGCATTATAGTGCAAGTGTTATGTAAGGTTAGTGTTACGGTCTGTGTCTCACCTTCCTGTCTTGACATCTAATGGATGCAGTAGTTTGCATGTCATGCTGTTTGCTGCAGGCGGGGTAACAATTAAACTCGTACTTTTTTTAATGGTTATCTTGTTATAACAGGAAACACATCTCAGTGGTCTGCTCAGTGGGGTAAAATGTAGGCCAGTGAGCTGTAGCCTAGAGAAGGATAATTGTCTTTTAAAGTCTATTTGCTTTGTAAATATAGTCCTGTTGGAGCTAGCTCACTTGTTTCATTTTGACACAAACTTCCTGACCTCTCATGTTTGTCAGTGTGGAAAAACAAGGCCAAACCCCTGTGTTAAAACTGCACTGATGTTGTAGCCTCTATCCCAGACTGCTGACAGTGGATTGCTCCAGGAATCAGGAAATATCTGTGACAGTCTTGGGTTGAGGTAAAACAATGTTAGCGCACAGAGTCAGACAAGAATGAGGATGAACTTCGGTGGACAGAGGCGTTATCATATCGACTTCAGCCTATGTTTGACTGAAAGTATGAGCTTCCTTATTTGTCTTCATGTGACACTTGGTTGCAGGTGGCGCTTCAGTCCTCTAGATGATGATTAGCAAAATGGATGATACTTTACCATTTTCCCTAACAACATGTCACAAGCTGTCACAATCAAAACCATTAATTCACTGGCTGTTATTGTATTCTGTTGGACAGTAGTTCAGTAGTGTTGCTGCCTACGGCCTCTCTGTTCTCTCAGATAATCTGCCTTTTTTTTTTTTTTTTTTTTTTCTAAAAGACACTTCCTAGCTACAAGCCATGATTTGTATGTTTCCTCCCTCACTGAAGCAACAGTCTGCTGGAGGGCAATGAGGAAGTAAAGTGATTCTTCTTTGAATTGAAGCTGTGGCAAGAATAAACTGTTAAAGACAAAGTTTAGAGTGTAGGCCATATACGAGTGCGAAACATAGTGTGGCTCGGATGACCAACAAGCCTGACCTGTCAGCTGTACTATTGTAAACAGACAGCTGTTGAGGACCATAACCCTTTTCCAAACCAATGGCTCATATTTTGAATACAAACTCGGCACCGACACAGTCATTTTAGCCAAGGTCAACAGAAGTCAATCTAATGGTAAAGTCCATGAATGATGTTTATTATCTGATTCTGTGGGCTGTCTGATTGATTGACTGATTGTGCTGATTCAGTCTACATGGGCCAACTTTCTCATTAGTCCTAGCATTTGATATCAGAGGGTCTTGTGCCGGATTTAGCCCGACATACACTGGATATTTGAGGTTGGTACTTATATCGATTTTTGGGTGTTTAGACACATATTGAGCAGGGTATTTCACAGTTCCACTTGTTAGTGCTCTCTGGTGGACAATCTATGTTTCCAAAATAAAAAATACCTATTTTGGAATTTCTGTTCTGCACTTTCCTGTTACTTATTGGCCAACATATACACTGATACCAACATATCTGCAATAAACTCTAATACAAAAGGTAGCTTAGTAAGAGAGTACGTTCCTCTAGGCAAATTTTTATTTATTGTGAAATTGTTTTGCTTGCCGTTACTGCTTTCCGTAATTCAATTTATGTTTTATTCATTGTCTTATTTATTTTATTTGTATCCCGCTGACGACGTTACCATTGTTGAGTATTTAAAAATAAGCAGTACAACAATGAATATTATTATTATTATTATTATTATTATTATAGTTATTGTTATTTTTATTGTTATTGTTATTATTAGTCTTAGTAGTAGTAGGAATAGTATTATTACATTATTACACAGTAATAATAGTACAGTAGGTCATTTATGATTATCAAACATTTTTTTAAACCTATCGCCAAAAATTCTCTTTCATATTAATTATTTAGAGGTGCACTTGCATTTTTAAAGCATCAGTGCAACTGGACACCGTTACCCAGTGACATGGTTACGGCAACACAGACAGACAGTTGTCTGGCTATCTCTTACATTAAATGCCCGAGCCTCAGACCAATCTACCACCGTTTTAAACATTTTCCAACGTTCATTACTCCCAAACATGGCCAGGATGAGTATGGTTGACCAGAGGCTGCTGCAAATGCAGCTGCAAGCTATGCAGACGAGGAGAATGCTGCTTTTAGAGAAAGTCTTCACGGTAATGTGTGATCAACAACTGAGGTGTTGTCTTTGTTTGTTAGACACGTCTCTTGACCTGCTGACTGATCTTTCTGCCTTCTTTTTGTTTTCTGAAATACAGGGGGAAAAAAATAATGGCTTTGATGTGCTCTACCATAACATGAAGCATGGCCAAATTTCCTCCAAGGAGCTGACAGACTTCATCAGAGAAAGGTAAGACATTTTGGTCCCATATGCACCAGTTCTACATGGTTAACAACAAGTTAATCTAGTACATACAAAACATTGCTCGTTAACCTTTCATAATGTATCTAGTTCTTCAGTAATGTCTTTCCTGGCTTATGGTTTTCTTGGTCTTTACAGTTGACACCTGCAGCTCCCATTTCTTGTATTGTGCTTGTAATAACAACCCAATACTTAGCTGAGACTGCTACTAATGGCAACTTTAAATTCTCTCAGTTGCTACTGATGTACATCTTGAGACATGTGTGTTTGCTCTAACTTGGGCTTCGACTCAAGATTTTTCCATTATCGATTAATCTCTGTTAATTTTTTATCAACTGATTAATGGTTTAGTCTATGAAATGTCAAAACAATGTCAAAAAATGCCCACAGCTTCTCAGATTCCAAGGTGACGTGTTGAAATGTCATGAAAATTAACCACAACATTTACTCAGTAAGGTCAACATCATGACTATAGGTAGATCAGTGTGCACGGTATGCAAACGTAACCTCTTTTTTAAAGGAGCTTAAGGCTGAGTCCATCTGTAACCTGGCATTATGTTACACACCTTCAGTGTCTACAGCTTGATAATAGCATAATAATAGCTTCTTTTCAAACTCTTCCCACCTCCATAAAGATTAGCCTCATTATGTGAGAGGTATGTGTTCATAACTTGCTACATGATAGATGGTCTGCCACCAGAATTCAACAGTGGATTCCAGTGTCTACTTGGCTTTGAGGAATGCACTCAGTCTGATTTGATATCCTAACTCAACTGTGTTTATTGAAAGATGTCGGGAATGTTTTATTAATAATAAATGATGATGACTCAGGAGGTTATTTTACATTTACATTAAGGAAAATCTGCTTCTTTCCATTATGTTAATTAAGTTATACGTATGTAAAATAAAGAAAGAAAGAAGGAAAGAGAGAGAGAATGTAATGAAATAATGCAGTCACTTAATGTGGCTAATATTCGTATTTTAGCACATCTACAGTTATTCCATTTGGGGCAGCTGGCTCCGAAGGAAAACAGATGCTTTTCAAAGAATTTTACAAAAATCAAATCAGACTTTCTGTTTCTGAATGATCCTTGTGATTGGTTGTTCAATGATTTGTAAAGCTTTGCTGTTTAAACTGTTCAGTCTCATTTTTTTTTAATAAATCATCGTTTAGCCTTTAGCTTTGCCTAAATATTAACTGTCTTTCCAGTCTGCGGGAATGTGGTTGTTTGTACTATATAAATGAATCAATGTGTTATTGACGAAGGAGACAGAAGGTCAGGTAGAGATGAATTTATTGTGTCGTACTATAATTAGAATGAATGAATGAATTCTATTCTCTTCGTGCCAGCTTCCAGGCCGGCTTTGGCTTTTGAGTTCACAGACTGAATGATACTCCATGGTTGGTCCCCTTTGAAAAACTGCATTACTGCTCCCTCTGGTGGAGAAAACAGCGCTGTGCACTTGTTAGTGAATTCTCCAGATCAATCAACATACTTCACCACTTTATACTAACATTAAATAACAAAAATACACATTTCACTGCCAATTAAAGGAGACATCAGATTGTTTTTCCTAAGATTTAATACTAATTTTTTGTTTTCCAAGTTCTTTCTTAAGCTGTCTGAGCACCTCCTATAATTTATTTCAGATCTTTACATCTGTGAACAGCTCCGCCATTTCTTTTGGTTATTACATTGTGGGACAATAGTATTTACATTTAGCAGAATTTACAACATGATGAATTGTAAAAATGAAACTACCATTCTGGGCTCACCAAAGATGTGGAAGTGGGAATATAGCTTAAAATCTACCTCCAACTCATCCCATCCTCTGCTGTTGGTGTCCTGTGTGTGAGTTTCCCTTTTCTTCCATGGCACGTTTGTGTTTGTCTGTGTCTACCTGTGTGTGTGTCTGTGTGTCTGTGTCTGTCTGTGTGTGCGTGTCCGTGTCTGTGTGTGAGCATGTTTTTGTCCTGTTTCCCCCTGGCTGACCTTGTCCCTGTGACGTGACTGCAGAAAGAGGCTGGCAAAATGAGACATGCATAATTCAGGCCTTCATTATAACACTGCTGCAGTTTTCTTTTCTTTTTTTTTTTCTTTTTTTTTTTTACTCATGTCACTTTGCTGCAGAATGAAGGAGTAAAAAGGAAAATTGAGAGAAGCAGAGTTTCAAACACTAGCTTTCATACCCTGTCAGCTTCAACATGAGGTTTCTGAACAAATCACAAGCCAAGCCACACTTATTTGCCCACACACTGTGCATGTGGTCAAACATTTATGTTGCAAGCTCTAAGTGGGTATTTTTTGGCTGGGATCTGTAGTTGTTCAGTGGCATGCCCTGTTTGAGCCATAACCTAGTTGCAAATACTTTAGAGAAACTTTCTCAAAATATACAATATGGTTTGTTTTTTCTTAAAAAACTACAACTGTTATCAATCTACAATCTTGGTATCATTGACATGTGAGACTGTTAATTTAAGCTTAATCAAAGTGTTGTTTGTGATAATTTATAATGATTAGTATTGATGAATTATGTCTGTGTGTGTGTGTCTGTGTGTCTGTGTCTGTCTGTGTGTGCGTGTCCGTGTCTGTGTGTGCGTGTCCGTGTCTGTGTGTGAGCATGTTTTTGTCCTGTTTCCCCCTGGCTGACCTTGTCCCTGTGACGTGACTGCAGAAAGAGGCTGGCAAAATGAGACATGCATAATTCAGGCCTTCACTATAACACTGCTGCAGTTTTCTTTTCTTTTTTTTTTTCTTTTTTTTTTTTACTCATGTCACTTTGCTGCAGAATGAAGGAGTAAAAAGGAAAATTGAGAGAAGCAGAGTTTCAAACACTAGCTTTCATACCCTGTCAGCTTCAACATGAGGTTTCTGAACAAATCACAAGCCAAGCCACACTTATTTGCCCACACACTGTGCATGTGGTCAAACATTT